>NW_024045092.1:1322987-1446565 GCF_015852505.1 Tachyglossus aculeatus
TACTGTACTAAAAGCTTGGGAGAGTAAATATAACAATAAACAGACAAATTCTGTCAATAAACATACTGGAACAGCCATGGTAATACAGTCATGGTTATACTGCTCTGTTGCTAAGCAGGGCAGGAATAGAAAGCACCGAGGGGTTGGCAATCACTATAATGACACTCTCTGTGGATTGATAATAACGCCATTAAGCCATTGCATTCCATTCACTTGACAGTTCCCTTTCTAAAGTCCTGGTTACTTATCCCACTCTAGACTGTAAGCTTCTCATCGGCAGGGAAGATGTCTACCGACTCTGTTGTATTGTATTCTTCCAAGCACTTAGTACAGTGCTGTACATATGGTAAGCTCTTAATAAATATGATTGAATAAGTGATTGATTGATACTTTCTGATCACTTGGCCCTTGGCTAATTTATCTAACCATGGCCACTGATTCCAGAGAGGAATGATTTCCTTTACAAGAATGGGAAAAACTCATAGATAGTTGGTAAGTCACTGTTTTACTCCTGCTGAAGGAGACCTCGACATCCCATCCTAGAAAAAGCATTCTACTTACCAAATAGTCCCTTCTTAAGGGGAAGAGCTCTACAGTTATTGCAAACAGACCTGAACTGTGACTACAAAGACAGGTTGGACCGCAATTAATTATTGCCACAAAAGTGTCCTGATTTACAGTCTGCTGGGTCTAATTAGGTTCTTTGCAACTCATTTGTGAGGTAGAAGATAAAGTGCTTTCAAATTGTGTAATTGCTCATCTCTGAGCAGCCAATGAATGTTAATAAAGTCCGAGGCAGCTTGTTAGAGTGGGGATCTCTAACAACCACTGGGATTTAGGGCCTGTTCTTAGTACTGGGAAAAAGGTCAAGTTAAAGCCTTTACCAAGGTGTGTCAGTTTAACATCTTAATTCCTTAGACTCCAAATTCAACAGAAATCTCAGGAGGTTTGGTAGCCTTGGAGACTAGTATCTATGGATATTCTTTTCTAATTCCTGTGGCAATATCAACAGGTATAGACTCCCTCAGGATCAGGATATTCTTTTCTTGTACCCTAAAACATACTGAAAGCAGGAGTTCTAGTTCTTGTGCCAATAGCTTGCTTTGTGATGCTGAATCACTGAACTCTACTTTACCTCAGTTGTTTCACCTATAAAATGGGAATGATAAAGGAAAAATTCCCCAAGTTTCCAGAAGTACCTGTCTGTCACCAAACTCTATTCTCATTTGTTCTCTTTGCCTTCCAGTCAAGTGGGTTAGAGCAAGGAAAAGTATCTCCATTATACATAGGAGGAAACTACTGTATATTCAGCAATTAATATTCTCCCCTCTCCCCAATTAGACTACAAACTATGCAATATAAAGGGATTGTGTCTTTCTCCTCCATTGTAAATCATTTCCTGAGTCCAGACTGGAGCCTGATTTTCCTGGCACAGCCAGGAGTTTCTACCACTTCAAATTAGATTAAGTTTTCCAGGAGACTTGATAAGAGTCATTATTTGAAGTGACGGCAAACACCTTGGGAAAAGTTAATGTGCTATAAATATTTGAGAGCTTGTTTCCCTCACTGATCTGATTCATCCTCAGAATGCCCCTGGGAGGAGACTAAGGGAGAGGCTTTATTATTTGCATCCTTTCTTTGGGGAAATGGTATCTAGGGAAGGCTAAGGGCTTGCCCAGGAAGTGGTGAAATGGACTAGAACTGGTGTGATGATTCAGAGTCGTCATTATCAATCATATGATCATATTTATTGAAAACCTGCTGAGTGCAGAGGACTCTACTGAGGAGGTGGGAGAGTTCAAAACATTCATTTTTACTTTTTATGGTTTTTGCTAAGTGCTTACTATGTGCAAGTCACTGTACTAAGCTCTGGGGTTAATACAGAGTAATCATGTTGGACACAGTCCATGTCCCACATGAGGTTCACAGCCTTAATCCCCATTTTACATTTGAAGTAACTGAGGCACAGGGTAGTTAAATAACTTGCCCAAGGTCACACAGCAGACAAGTGGTGGGGCCAGGATTTAAACCCAGGTGGCTGAGATTAGATCCCAGGTCCTCCTGACCTCCAGGCCCATGTTCTATCCACTAGGCAATGCGGCTTCTATGACATTCTCTGCCGTCAAAAAGTCTGCCATCTATTATGGGAGACAAGTATACTTAAACTATGTGCCAATGATAAGAGTAGGAGGAAGAACAAGGATATACAATTAGAGAAGCAGTATGACCTGGAGGAAAGAGTATAGGCCTGAAAGTAAGAAGATATAGGTTCTAATCCTGAGCTTGTTGGATCATTATATTGAGCTTCTTCTGCATAATGGCCCTAATTTACCAGCTACAGTTCCATTGTCTTCTGCTCTTAGAAGACAACTCTCCCAGACACCCCGAGGGAATTTCAACATTTAGGTCTTCACGTGGCTCCTATCAGTCTGGTTCACCTGTGATCACAGCAAGCAATATGATGAAGAGCATTAGGTTTAACACGTTTTTTACAAAAGGTGGAAACTTCACACTATAGTAAGTTTGATGCTATAATAATCAGGCTCCTGGTCAGATGCAATAGACGCAGGGTTATGATATTAGGCTATAACTTGCTTTACCTCAACTCACAAATAATAATAATAATAATGGTAATAATAATAATAATGATAATAATAACTGTGGGATTCATTAAACACTTATTTTATACCAGACACCTTCCTAAGTGCTGAGGTAGATACAAGACAATTGGGTTGGACACAGTCCCTGCCCACATAGGGCTCACAATCTTAATTCCCATTTTACAGATGAGTGAACTGAGGCACAGAGAAGTTAAGTGACTTGCCGAAGGTCACACAGCAGACAGGTGGTAGAGTTGGGATTGGAACAAAGGTCATTCTGACTCCCAGGCCCATGCTCTATCCAAAGAGCCAATCTGCTTCTCCACTCAAGATCATTTCTCTCCAAATTGAAATCTTGACACATACCCCAGAACACAGGCCACGATTTTCTCTATTCTGTCTCTCAGTGACAGCTCTCTCTCTCATGTTATCTGAATCTATGTTCTGGATCCTACTCCCAAGATCTTGATTGTCTTCTCAATTTCTGATATCTCCAAAATAAATACATTCATTTATGTAGTTCAGTATTCTGAACTCCTGAAAGTACAAGATGGAGAGATATAATAACTTATATGGTATTTGTTAAGTGCTTACAATGTTCCAGGCACTGAACTAAAACCGGGCTAGATACAATCAGGTTGTATCAAGCTAGTCAGGTTGAGGCATAGTCCATGTCCCACATGGAGCTCACAGTTTTAATCCCCATTTTACAGATGAGGTAACTGAGGCAGAGAGAAGTTAAGTGATTTGTCCAAAGTCACAAAGCAGACAAGTGGTGGAACCAGGGTTAGAATCCATATCCTTCTTTCTCCCAGGCCCATGTTCTATCCACTAGACCACACAGCTTCTCACTTTATTTACTACTGTGAACCCAGAACCGACCGGATTCTCTATCTTTGCATTTTCCTGATGCTGAGTGCATTGTAAGTGGGGAATAAATGTAATTAATAAGCAAATGATTGTATCTAAAGGAAAAGATGAGACAATCATCAATCAACATGCGGATACCAGATTATTTTTTGCAAATTACATAACAGTTATTGACTGGTGGCATAATTCACCAATGGTAGGTTACAAAAGCTAAAACTAATTAAGTACACAAGTATTTTTTCTGTAAAACCTCAGAGTTCATTGTGCTGAAAAACTTAAAAAACTTGATCACTTCTGAAATATGGAAATGTTTAAGACTACAATAGTCACAGATTTTTGTGAAACAATTGGGGTATTTGTTAAGCATGTACTATGTGCCAGGCACTGTACTAAATGCTGGGGCAAATAAAAATAATTTTATTTTTAGTCCCGGGCCCACACAGGGCTCACAGTCTTAATTCCCATTTTATAGATGAGGTAACTGAGGGCAAAGAGAAGTGAAGCGACTTGTCCCAGGTCACACAGCAGACAAGTTGTGTAGCTGAGATTAGAACCCAGGTCCTTTGACTCCCAGGCCCATGCTCTTTCCACTAGGCAACACTGCTTCTCATAATTTCACAGAATTTCACTTTGAGAACAAGTAGGAAAGACATTTGCCAGTGTGACCTCCCGTTGCTCCCCGGGGTTTCGGGGGCAACTCTCGGGTTCTTACCCTTTCCGGGTCTTCGGACGTCTCCGGACGCAGGCCGCGCGTTCACACCAGGAAGAGTCAGCCAGAGGTCCAAAGCTTGGTTGCCGTTTATTTGCTATCAGCGATTACATGGTTAATGAAGAGAGAGGGAAAGAGAGAGAGAGAGAAAGGGAGGAAGAGAGGGCACCTGTGTGTGCGTGTGAGCTGCGTGCGTGCTTGCACCCCCCCTTGTCTTGTTCGTCTCTTATACCCCCCGTTGCCCGGGGGCAGGATTTTCTCAGGCCATGTAGCACACTCACTCGCCACCCTCCAGCCACTAGCCTAGCAACAGCTCTGTCCATCACGAAGCGTTTGCTCTGGCTGGCCCCCAGCCACCCGTTGCCAACCATTGCTGGCTGTGGATATGGCCTTGAGGTTGCCTCCGAGCTTTGCAGGTGCAAGGTTGTTTTTCTTGCCCTGGTCCCTTTATCTTCTGTTGTTGAGTCTGTTTGGCTTTGAGCCGTTGGGTACGGTTTGTGTGCACATACTCCCTATCTTTCCCACGCTCCCCACGTGTCCCCCTCCCGTTATGGCGGGGACCGCTAGGGGCGTCCGCGCAATGGGAGCATCTCGACCTTAAGCTCGCGGACCACCCGGGCAACAATGGAGCAAAAGAGACGAAGGAGGCACGGGAGGCACATGAGCAAAAGTAAAACCCCCCCAGTGGCGGCAAGGACCGAGACCAGCCAAGGGGCCAATCCCCCGGGCATCACGCGTTTAATCCAGTCCCAAAGTTCCTCCACCGCGTCCTCCCCGCGGCCTAGGTCATCCCAAGCCTTGGGGAAGCGCAGCGACTGGGCGTTGAGCTCGTCGATAAGGCGGCACAGTTCCTGTAACTCGCCGGTCACGTTGGCGGCCAGGAAAAGTCCCTCCAGGTGTTTCTTCACTCCGTCCCAGGAGGCAGGGAACGAAGAGTTGGTGGCGTTGCAGCGGAGCGGAAGCACGCAGACATGCCGATACCGGTAGTCACATTTCACCGCCTGCCGTAGGGACAGGAGGCGAACCTCGTCGCCGAGCGTCTCGATCACGTGCTCAAGGCCGATCAGCTCCTGCTGCAGGGAAGCGTCCAGGTGACGCTGAACCCCCCACGCCAGTTGGGTGGAGTGCATGAAGGCCGAGAGCTGAGACGCGAGGAAACCAGTCCGATCGTACAGATTCAGGATTTGCCATTCCTGGAAGGCGGAAAACGCGAGGTTCGCAATACCCAGCATGGCCTCAAATAATTCCCTGCGGGTGCGCAAGCCACGCAAGCGGGTCGCTAGGGTGTGCCACCGATGGTCGGAGGCCTGGGAAAACCAAGGGTCAGCAGACTTAACGGGTATAAGGGTGTAGCGGGGCCGCCGGACCAGCCAAACAGCGTAATCTGCCGCACCCTCCGTGGTCATGGGTCGCGCCCGAGACATAAGGACGCATCGCGAGGAACCCGTGGTGGACAAGGAAAAGTCGCCATAAGCTGACCGGGAGGCAGTAAGGGTCCAGCTGGGATCAGTACTTGGGCAGGCTATAAGCGCGTAAGGGGCAGGGATAAGGGCGTTCCCTTGAAAGACGTAATCATGGTCGGTACAATTGCCCCGCAAGTGCAGGGAAACGTTCAGACCCTCACGGAAAATAATACGATACACCGAGAAAGGGTAATCCTGGCACGTCGCCCCGTCAGGGCAGGCGCACGAGCGGACCCTGACGGTCGCGGTGGGGGAGCGCAGGGAAGTAAAGGCTTTCCAGAGACCGGGGTGATGCATCCCCCACGGTAGCGCGTAAAGCCCCGGGGCGGCCGCCTCTGTATATGTGCGGCCCCCAATGTGGTCATCCCAGGAGAGCAGGAGGGTACCGTTAGCACTATGGGGAATACAGCGGAATATGCCTGTGGAACAGTCAGTTAGAGGCATCCAAACCCCACCCCGACCCTCGGCGCACATTCTCCCGGGACCGGGGAGCGAGCTCGCATTGCGGATAGGGCCAAAAAACCCCCCACTTCCCTCGCTGGATTTTGTGCCGCCGGGGGTGCACTGAATTGTGCCGTGGATCCCCAGCAGGGTAAGGTTTCGGTGTGTGGGATGCCCCTGACCTTGGGGAATGTTGACTTCCAGTGTAGAAGTAAAATTTAGCAACCGCAAGCAAGATCGGGTCACCTCGGGCCGGTCCGAGAAAGCCCCATTGCCGGTGTACCAGCATATGGGGGAACCAGTGCTGCGCAAGATAGCGCCCCGAATACGGATGTCATGCTGGTCAGGGTCTGGGGACTGACCCTGGTGCTGGCCCGTAAGCTTGGTCACATTCCCTTGAAATGAGAGTTGGGGGGAGTCCTCCCTCCAGGAGACCATGCGTAACAAAGGCGCATTGGCGAGGAGGGCCCACCTCCAAACCCCGCTCTGCTCCTCAACATCCTTTAGGTGGCTATTTACCAGAGCAGTCCAGTTAACCCACGTCCCGGCCTCCCTCCCCACCGCGCCCCCGGGAAGAAGAAGGGGAAGGGGAAGGAGGGGGAGGAGGAGGGGAATCAGGGCGCAGGGACTTCCCCTGCGGCCGGGCATCGTCTTCCTCGACGAGGCGGAGATGTCGCGAGGAGATCCAAACGGGGCCGTCACCTGTGGAGATACAAGCATATCCTCGACCCCGAATTAGTACCGGATCAGGACCGTGCCAATCGCCCTCCACAGTACGCCACATCGCTCGCCCCATAGTGCGGGCGTGCGGGTGGTGGCGCCGGGGTTCCACGGTCGCGGACCTGTGGCAGAGTTGCCGCATGGCGGGGGAGAGTCCCGTCTCCCGATCAACAGATAGAAAGTTATGGGTGTACGTTGCCTTGTCTAGGGCGCACTGCGTGACCCGCTTCCCCACCCCCTGCTTCTGCAGGAGAGTTTTCAGCGTCCTGTTTGCCCTTTCCACTATACCTTGACCGTTGGGGTTGTAAGGTATCCCAGTAACATGGGAGATGCCAAAGGAGGAGAAAAAGAGGGACATGGCTTTGGAGACATAGCAGGGGCCATTATCCGTCTTTATCTCCTGGGGTGTGCCTATAGTGGCAAAGCAATGGTACAAATGGTTTTGCACATGTTTTGCGGCTTCTCCTGCTTGGCATGTCGCCAGCATGAATCCGGAGAAGGTGTCAATGGTCATATGAATCGTGGAGGTCCCCCAGTGGGTGACATCCATTTGCCACAGCTCGTTCGGCGCGAGCCCCCGGGGGTTCACTCCCGTCGACCCTGCCGGCCTTGGGGTGAACGGAAGACAGCGAGTACAGCGCCGGACAATAGACCGGGCTTCCTCTCTAGTGACCCCATACAGCCGACGGAGCGAGGTGGCCGGGAGATGGAACTCCCTATGCGCCGCAGCCGCGGCATCCAGCCCCATTAGTGACGGCCCTGTGGCGTGTAGGCTGGCATCCACAGTTCGGTTGCCGTCAAAGATCGGCCCTTGTCCGTCCGTGTGGGAACGGACGTGCATGAGGTATACCTTACATTCCCTAGCCGCTACAGCAGCCTGGAGCTGAGAGATCATGTTCCCAATCTCCGAGTACCTGTCGAAAAGTACGGAGGTTTCAATTCGCCGGGCAAGATTAACGGCATACAAGCTATCCGAGATAATGTTGATCGCCTGGGGGTAGGTAGTCATTGCCCATATGATAGCGAAAAGTTCATTTCGCTGAGTCGAGCCGTATGGCGTGTCGAGCACCGACAAGGCACCGGTGGTCTGATTGAAAACTGCCGCCCGGTGTTCCTTGGTAGCGTCCGTAAAAACATTGTCTCCCCCGACCGGAGTATCGGAGATCACCCGAGGGGTCAGAATGTCCGATCCCTCGTACAAGTGGCTAAGAGTCAACGGGGAGCGTTCCGTAAAGGTGGCCTGCTGTAAGAGCATGGCCCACAGGAAGCTGTCCCTGGCTATCGCCTCAAGGTCTCCCATGGCTATCCCGACATGGACTATAGGGTAAGTGGCCGAAAGCGCCACTACCCGCTGTATGGCGTTCTGGCAAAAGCGACCGAGAAGCTCAGTCTCCTTTGGGAGAACACGGGAGGGGTTTCGAGGATAACACCATTCGAGAATCTCGGTCCCCTGGTGTATAGCCGCGAAAAGGCTACCCTCCCGAAATATCGTGACCTCCATAGGGAGGTGGGGTTCAGCGCGACAAGTATGGCTACCCGCCAACCGCTGTGTGATATCTCGGAGTGCGCTTTTCGCGGACTCCGTCCATTCGCGGTGCGATTTAAGATTGGGGTCTCCTTTTAGGAGATCGTACAGGGGTTGCATGAGGGCGGAGGGGATGGGCGTCCTCGCGCGCATCCATTGAATCCTCCCTACCAAACCCTGTATATCGTTTAACGTGACATATTTTCGGGGGTCAATTTGGGGTGGTCTTTGAGTCACCCGGGTCTCGGTGACGTCAAACCCAAGGTACGTGTACGGGGCTGATTCCTGTACCTTCTCGGGTGCTACGAATAAACCCTGGGCTGCGAGGGCAGCCACCACTCGCCGGGTGAGCGTCTGTACCTGCCCTTGATCGGGCATACCCAGAAGGATGTCGTCCATGTAATGGACGATCGTCGCCCCTGGGAATTCCTTGCGGAAAGGGGCGAGCATCTGCCCCACGAACCACTGGCATATGGTGGGACTACAAGACATGCCCTGTGGCAGCACCTTCCACTGGTACCGGAGTGCTGGTTCCGCGAAATTCGGGCTCGGAACAGTAAAAGCAAACTTCACCCTGTCGTCAGGGTGTAACGGGATGCTGTAAAAGCAGTCCTTAATGTCTATGACCCGGATCTGGTGATTTTTTGGAATCATGTTAGGGGAGGGCAATCCGGGTTTGTAGGGGTCCCATTGGCACAATGAGCGCATTGATTTTTCTTAAATCCATGAGGAAGCGCCACTTCCCCGCGGCTTTCTTTTTTATAACGAATACGGGGGCATTCCAGGGGCTGAACGATTCCTCTAGGTGCCCCTGTGCAAATTGGAGCGCAACTAATTCCCTCAGCGCCTGCAGCTTGTCCTTGGTCAGGGGCCACTGGTCCACCCATACCGGTGGGTGTGGAAGCCACACCAGCGGGGGTGTGGACAAGCCCCGGAACCCAGTGGCCCCACCTAAAAAGGATCAGCTTCATCTATAAGGTGGGCTCCCAGCCCCTGCAGCACATCTCTACCCCACAGATTCATACGGAGCCCTTGAACGCACAGAGGGACGAACGCACCTTGCCTTCCCCGGCAAGACCAAATCAACGGACGGCCCGCCTCTCTTGCGGCCTGCAGTCCCCCTACGCCTTGCACCCCCATCGAGTGGTTTGCTAGTGGCCACTCCGCTGCCCAGCAGCAATCCTGAATAACGGAGCGATCGGCCCCGGTGTCCAGGAGCCCTTTAAGGGGCTTTCCCTCAACTAAGAGGGTCCGCCACGGTTTATCAAGGGTTATTTCCTGTATTATTCCAAAAGCTGGGGGCGGGGGATCAGGGGGGTGGGGGGTCAAGGGGCGTAGCGCGAGCAATGACCATTCCCGATCCTAGGTATATACCATATGGATGATGGTTGGTGAGGGGAATCTTCCCGGGCCCTTCCCCCCGTTCGGATGTATGAACGACCCCTGCCGCCCTTGTCCGAAGCCCCACCACTAGGGCCCTCCAGGGGAGGGGCTGTATTGGGACGTTTACAGTGTCTCCGGGTCGGATTTCCACTGGGGCCAGGCATCGGACTTCAGCCCAAGTGGCTCCCGGGACCGAAGCCTCTGGTACTCCTCTTTCCTGCCCCGCTTCCTCCTTGTCAGTCTGGCAGGTCGCGTCAAACTTACGAACGAGTCTCTCTGGCCCTTGAAAGGTCGCACGGAGGATACCGTGTATAAGAAAGTCCACGTCCTTTAGCTCCCCCGGGTGGGAGTCTTCATAGGCCGTCATCTGTTCCCCAATAACGTCCCATCTCTCCTCCGTGATCCCGGAATCAAGTATCCACGGGGAGGTCATAGTTACCTTCCCTATAAATTCCCTTATTGTTTTCAGCTCAATTTTTACCCCTTTACTTTTCAATATCTTGTAACAGTGCCGGGTGTACAATTCCTTATCTTCTGGCTTATATATGGGCAGCGATCGTACTGTCCCCATCTTCCCGCCTGACCTTTAGCTACCAGGCCTACGGGGCACTCTCCCTGGTCTTCCCCTATGGGGGTACCCGAGCCCCACGTTGGGCGCCAGTCGTTGCTCCCCGGGGTTTCGGGGGCAACTCTCGGGTTCTTACCCTTTCCGGGTCTTCGGACGTCTCCGGACGCAGGCCGCGCGTTCACACCAGGAAGAGTCAGCCAGAGGTCCAAAGCTTGGTTGCCGTTTATTTGCTATCAGCGATTACATGGTTAATGAAGAGAGAGGGAAAGAGAGAGAGAGAGAAAGGGAGGAAGAGAGGGCACCTGTGTGTGCGTGTGAGCTGCGTGCGTGCTTGCACCCCCCCTTGTCTTGTTCGTCTCTTATACCCCCCGTTGCCCGGGGGCAGGATTTTCTCAGGCCATGTAGCACACTCACTCGCCACCCTCCAGCCACTAGCCTAGCAACAGCTCTGTCCATCACGAAGCGTTTGCTCTGGCTGGCCCCCAGCCACCCGTTGCCAACCATTGCTGGCTGTGGATATGGCCTTGAGGTTGCCTCCGAGCTTTGCAGGTGCAAGGTTGTTTTTCTTGCCCTGGTCCCTTTATCTTCTGTTGTTGAGTCTGTTTGGCTTTGAGCCGTTGGGTACGGTTTGTGTGCACATACTCCCTATCTTTCCCACGCTCCCCACGACCTCCGAGACATATAAAATCCTGTCAACTGAAAGACCTTTGCAGAAGGGTAAAATCACATCTAACTCACCGTGGTGAAGTATGGCCCTTTCAATATCTGTGGATATTAAAGTGGATTGCTGAAGCAACATGGTCTGATAGAACATGGGCCTGGGAGTCAGAAGGATCTTGGCACCAAGCCTGACTGTGCCACTTATTTGCTTTGTGATCTTGAGCAAATCACTTAACTACTTTGTGTTTCAGTTACCTCATCTGTAAAATGGGGATTTAGACTGTGATCCCCATAAGCGACATGGATTGTGTCTAACCTGATTGGCTTGCATCTACCCCAGTTCTTAGACAGTGCCTGGTACATAGTAAGCACTTAACAAATCCTACAAAAATAATAATTATAATAATCATAATAACATTATTGTTATACTATGGAAGCATCTTGAGGGTAGTGATTGTTTTTACCAAGGCCTCTGTATTGTATTCTCCAAAGCACCAAGTACAGTGTTCTGCCCACAGTAGGAACTTAATATATATCCTTGATTGATTGACTTATTGCTACATCACCCCACCAAACAGTATTGATCAGAAATGGACTGAACGTCTCATTGGACCAGATCTAACCTAAAGTCTTTTGGGTTATTTCAAGTTACTGGTTGCTTCCATTAGCCCCTCGTAATAGAAATGGAGATGTCAGTTGAGGTCAGTAACACATGGTAAAAAATGAATGATCAACTTTTGAATAATCAAAGGTCTCTCTCATTTTCCATGAGGTTAAGGGAGAGGATGTCCAGAAAAGCCATGTTAGAGTACCTGATAATTACCAAGAACACCAGGGAAATTAGAATTATTGGCACAACAGAGACAGTTGCTTTCTCTAATTCTAAATGGGCCCATAATCCTGACTCTTCTGGAAATGCTATAAACAATTTGTGAATTATTTAGGGCAATTCTAGGTACCTTACTCCATGTCCTTAATGTGAAAGAATGAAAGGTTGAAGTTGAAAGGGAATGAAATTTTCTTCCATTTTATGTTATGTATATCATTACACATTTTAGTCAAACTTCTTAATTACTCATTGAATGATCTTTTTAACATATGCAATTTTTAAGTTCTAATGGCATACCAGTCAATTTCTATAGTCTAAATAAAATAGGCTAAAATAACTATCAAAAAGGTTTTCAGAGACCCTGTTTCTAAGAGATTCAAAAAGGTTATGGAGATCTCTCATGTTTAGATATTTCATTTTGATTTATATCTTCTCCCAGATGAATGCAAACTCTAGACACCTATTCCCTGTTATATAGGAACAGCATTTGTAAAAGGATAAATGGGTCATCAGCCTATTATATAAAACACGAACACAATTCCATCAGAAAACAGGAACACAATCCCATCAGGACTTCCCTTGAGAACCAGTAGGAAATTTGCCATGCCTCCTGGAGATTTTAGTGTGGCAGAGGTAACTGAGTTCTGTAGTGTGCTGAAAATAGCTTATTTCAGAAATTGGGCAACATTATGATATTGTTGCATATTTTGGAAATTTAGATTTAAAGTGTTTCAAGGGTTAAGGTTGTTTCATGCATTATTCAAGCTTTTCTTTCTCAGTTTCTAAGTGTGGGACTCCCTCAGGGTTCAGTTCTGTGTCCCCTTTTATTTTCCATCTACACTCACTCCCTTGGAGAACTCATTCACTCCTGTGGCTTCAACTATCACCTCTTTCTAGATGATTTCCAAATATATCTCTCCAGCCCTGACCTCTTCTCTTCTCTGCAGTCTCACATTTCCTCTTGGCTTCAGGACACCTTGACTTGTATGTCTTGCCAACACCCCAAACTTAGCTTGTCCAAAACTGAACTCTTCTTCTCACCTAAACCCTGTCTTCCCCTGAATTTCCTGTCACTGTAGACCGTGCCACACTCCTTTCTGTCTCAAAGGGCCGTAGCCTTAGATATTGTCCTCAATTCATCTGCCTACATATTTTATCCACCACCAAATCCTGTCGGTTTATCCTTCACAATACTGTTAAAAATCCACCCTTCCCTCTCTATCCAAACTACTGCTATGTTGATCCAAGCACTTATTCTATCGCACTTTGACTTTCACAATACTCTTTCTACTTCTGTCCTTACTTCAATCTGTTGCTTGGATCACTTTTCTAAAAATAACTTCATGACTTCCCACTGCCCATAAACCTTCCATCCAGCTCGGCAACAATTGTTGGGTTTAAAGAATTCTATCAGCTTGTCCCCTCCTATCTTACCTCAATCAAATCAGTGATATTTACTGAGTGCTTACTGTGTGTAAAAAACTGCACTAAGAGCCTGGGAGAGTACACTACGACAGAGTTAGTAGATATGTTCCCTGCCCATAAGAAGCTAACGTCTAGAGGGGGAGACAGACATTAATGTAAGTTATGAATATGTACAGAAGTGCCTGGGGCTGAGAGTGGGGTGAATTTCAAGGGGTTAAAGGGTACAGATAGTAGTGTGGAGGCCCATTACCTTACTGATTTTTTACTACAACCCAACCTGCATGTTTCATTCCTCCAATACCAACCCACTCACTGTACCTCCAACTATATCTTGCTGCCGACCCCTTGCCCATAACCTCCCTTTGGCCTGGAACTCCCTCCCCTTCCTATATGACAGACTACCACTCTCTCCATCTTCAAAGCCTTAATCAAATGCCCTCTTCTCCAGAGACCTTTCCTAAGCCCTCTATTTCCCTACTTCCTCTCCTTTCTGTGTCACTCGACTTGAATTGCACCCTTTAAGGACTTAATACTCACTCTACATTCATCCCCATAGCACTTACAGACATACCCATAAATTGTTTTAATGTCTTTCTCCCAGGAAAGAATTTAAATTCCTTTTGGGAAAGGAGTGTGTCTACCAACCCTGTAATATTGTACTCTACCAAGTGCTTGGTATAGTGTTCTGCACACAGTAAGGATTCAATAAATACCATTGATTTATTGATCTTGACAACCTGTTAAGGAGCCTTCTCAAACGAATTTTCAGGTTGTAGCTCCTCATGCAAAATGAGCTAGCAGATGAGATGGTTATCTATCTATTTCAGAATGAAAAGCCTTTTTCTTGCATTGGATTACTTAACTGAATTCACTGTATAATTTATTCACTCAATGCTTCAATTTTCAGGTGTTGTTACATTCACAGTGGGAGTGGTGTACATTCCAGAGACACATAATCCACATCTTCATGGGTTATGTGGGCATGGTTAAGATTTCTCTCTACCATGAGTGTTCAAAAGTTGAACATTACTGAGAACCAGGTGGATATTATTCGTCCTTTCATGCCATTCCATCACCCATTTAAACTCTCATGTGGATATTAATCTGTTGGTTCATCACTCAGTGATGCATTTTAGTTGCTTCATTTTTTATGATGTTTCTTCTTATACTATTTTATCTTTTGGATATTTGGCAATTTGTGTCCACTTGTTTTCCCCATTAAATTTCAAGTTATTTGAGTGAAGAGACTATGTCTTTTGCCTCTATGGCATAATCCCAAAATCTTACTATAGGGCTCTGTGCACAGAATGTGTTCAATAAATGCAGTTGACGATGGCAATGTCAGGACAGATGTAATAATAATGAAAATATTGCAGTGAAGCTTCTGGACCACGGCTTGTGTGAATCTGTTGAGGATCCTGGACAGACAAGAATTTAGAGCTGTCAAGAATCCTCAGCAGATTTCATTCTCATTAATTCCCTCCAAAATAAAGAAATCAGTCAGAAAATAGAGTCCAACTCCCTCTACAAAGGAAGTTGTGATAAAGGCATGGAAGGATGTATGCCTTCAGCTCTTCTCTACAATTCCCATACCTGCTTCCCGTGTGGTACAGGATGTATCCAAAGTAGCTGCTTTTATTCTTTGAGCTGGGCTAAAAGAATGCTGAATCAGGCAACAACCACTTCTCTAGCTACAGGAAAAAATGGTTATAATAATGCTATTTGTTTCCACTGCATGCCAAGTACTGAAGTTAGCATGCTCCCTGTCCTTAACGACCTTATACTCTAGTGGGGTAAACAGATATAAAGTATTTACAAATAGGGTAACCCTAACCTTAATTGTTTATTTTTCTCTTCATTCATGAGTTTGGGAACAGGAGAACCAGCTCTTCTAGTAGGAACCAATGTATTTGCACAGGTATATCTGCTGTTTTTAGTATTCTTCCTTGCAATATGCTTGACGTTGCATGTTCTATGTATTCAATCAAATTTGATGTTCTGTTCCTAACAGCAAAGCACTTCCATTAAAATGTATAAATCGAAAAAGAGTGGGTTTTTTTGGACAAAACAACTATCTTTCTTGTTTGGGAGTTATTCCATATCTGTTCTAATTCTCTTTGTTTGCTACACATTAATGTGTTAGTTGTTGCATTTCCCCTACAGTTAATTGGAATTCAATATTTTTTCTCCCAAGGAAACTAGATGGCAAAATGGAGACAGAAAACTTAACATATATTACCAAATTTATTTTTCTGGGACTCTGTCCAGCCAAGGGTCCAGCTTATGATTTTCACCATTTTCTTGTTCTTCTACCTGCTAACATTGTCTGGAAATGTTGTTATAATTTCCGTAATCTGCCTGGAACCCCGACTTCAAATCCCAGTGTATTTCTTCCTTGCCAATCACTCCTTCCTGGACATGTGTTACACTTCCACCAATGTCCCTCAAATGCTTTCCAACCTGGATGGGGAGAGAAAAACAATCTTATTCACCAGACGTGTCACCCAAATGTATTTCTCCCTCTCCTTTGGGATGATCATGGGGTCATGGCTTACGATCAGTATGCGGCCATGTGTCACACGTTTCATTACACTGTTATCATGAACAGAGTGATATGTGTCCAGCTGGGAAAGACCTCTTGGATCAGCAGCTTTCTGATCTCCCTGGTGATCAATGCCCTCATTTCAAGCTTGCCCTACTGCGGGCCCAATGTATTAAACCATTTCTTCTGTGAACTGCTGACAGTATTGAGGCTGGCATTTACCGACACTTCCTTCCCGGAGGTGGTAGTGTTTGTCTTCAGCATCATCACAGTCTTCATACCTTTTCTTCTCATCGTGGTCTCCTATGCCCACATCCTCCTTTCTGTCCTCAAGAGACATTCCACCGCAGGGAGGCACAGGGCCTTTTTGACATGTGTTTTTCACCTGACCGTGGTGGCTCTCTTCTATGAAATGGCCATCTTTGTGTACATGTGGCCTCAGTCTGATGCCTCTCGGACTGGTGGAAAGGTCGTTCTGTTAATCTACACAGTAATCACATCCATGCTCCACCCCCAATCTACAGCCTGAGAAACCAAGAAATGAAAGGAGCTCTGAAGAAAGTCATCAACAGACAGAATACACCAGAATGTTAGGATCGTCAGTCAACAACTGGTATTAAGTGAACGTTTACTGTGTGAAGAGCACTGAGCTCAAAACCTGGGAGAGAACCATAAGGTAGAGTTGGTAAAAGTGACCTCTGTCCTCAAGGAGTTGACAATCTAGTGGGTAAAGCTCTTTCTGTGGTGATTTTCATAGCCTGCAGAGGTGAAGCAGCGAGTCTTGGTGAATTAAGTGTATAGCTGCCCTTCTCATTCAAGGAAGAGACCACTGACAGTAAAATTCACCAGGAGTAGTTGAAGGGCTGAAAAGACTATGCAGCAAGTACAGTCAAGATCATGATAGGCCCACCCAAAAATGATTCTTCATGTTGCAGTGGAAGAAAATGAAGGGTTTGTTCATGGTTAGCCATGTTCAGTCACAAACTTTGTTGTCAAACCATGGCAAGTCCCTTCATCTTTCTGGGTTACCATTTAATTATTCCAAAGGAAACTCATCCCAAGAATGCCAGTTGTTTATAGAAAGTCCTGCAGTGAGAATCTTGGTGGTAGCCACTACTTCCTCACTTGGGGTCTTCCTGGGCCATTTCAAGGCATCAGGAAGATTGCAAGACACTAGCTAGGGAAGAGGGAGGGGAAAGGACTGGTTTTGAAGATCTAATCCATCTATTAAAAATGGCACTCTGTCTAAAGGGGAAATAATCTCCTGAAACTCAATAGGAGTAGCTCTGCAGGGAAATGTGCGCCAACTCTGTTGTATTGTACTCTCCCAAGCTTTTAGTACAGTGCTCTGCACACAGTTAGCAGTCAGTAAATACCACTGAAAACTATATATTTATCTTAATGTCTGCCTCCCACTCTAGATTGTAAACAATGTGTAAACTCACTCTAGATTGTAAGTTTATAGGACAACTATGTTGTACTTTCCCAGGCATTTAGAACAGTGGTCTACACAAACTAAGCACTCAATAAATACCATTGATGATGAGGATTGGTGACTGATTGATTGTTAGAGAGAGGGCTTTTCTGGTTTAGGAATGAATTTCTAGGAATAAATAAACCCAGCAACCAAAAAAGAACTTACTGGGAAATTCACATTTTGCAGTTTTAAGATGTCAAAAAGTAAATTAAAACCTGATCTTCAATAAGTTCCTGTTTTAGATTTGTATTAGTCTTTTACTTTTAAAATGATGTGGCACTGCTATTAAATCTCAGGAATTAAATTTTTATTAAGTGTCTTCCTATCCTTTGCTCTGGTTATAAGCAACATCAGCAGTAATCGATTCTAGACACAGTCCCAGTCAAGACTTAGTAGTTATTTGAACCTGATATTTGTTAAAAAAAAAAAAAGGTAGTGGGGCAATGCCCACCCACCCACATAGGGACTCTTTTATTGGGCAACCCATTAGAGACACCGTGAACATCTGGGTGCTTTGAAGGAGTACACAATATGTCAGTGACTTGCTGAGCTATGACCTTCACAAAGAATGCTAGGCTTCAGGTGACCTTGTTTATTTGGTTTCCCTGACCAATATCGGGTGGGATGGCTAGTTGCAGCTGTGGTGAGAGATGGGTGGAGGTGAGAGGAAGGTCCCATGAGAGATGAGTGGAGGTGAGGAGGTTCCCACACTACCTAATTCCCTCATTCATTTATTCAATCTTATTTATTGAGAGCTTACTGTGTGCAGAAGAATGTACTAAGCACTTGGAAAGTACAATTCCCTCCCCCTCTTTTTTAGCTGTGCTGAAGTCGAGTTTTATTACATTTGGGAAAGTGCATAGTCACCTAAATAGGCTGACTTGAAGGTAGTCAATTTTTGAGAAAAATGTCAAATAGGAGGGTCACTGTCCAAAACTTTGCCTTGACATCGCAGCACACTTGTGCACTTGCTCTGAAACTGTCCTATCTACAAAGAGACTCCCTTGGAACCAAGACAACTGGGATGGCCTGCAGCCTCCCCAACTCCACAGCAAATAAGAGAAATAATTGGGTTAAATAGCAGGTTTGGTCGTCCAACCTAGCTCCCAGACTGCCTCTCTGTGACTAGCACTATGGAGAAACTCAATCTGGATTCTGGATTCCGTACATTCAACTCCCTTCTCAGGCCCCCGGTTCCTCCCCCTCCTCCTTCCCTCACCCCCAACGATCTGGCCTCCTACTTCATTAACAAAATTAAATCCATCAGGTCCGACCTCCCCAAAGTCTCTTCCCCCCCCTTCTCCAACCCCCCGGCTCTCAACACTCTCTGCTACTCTCCCATCGTTCCCAGCAGTATCATCAGAGGAGCTCTCCTCCCTCCTCTCAAGTGCTACTCCGGCCACCTGTGCTTCTGACCCCATTCCCTCTCATCTCATGAAATCTCTTGCTCCATCCCTTCTCCCCTCCTTAACTTCCATCTTCAACCACTCACTCTCCACTGGTTCCTTCCCCTCTGCCTTCAAACATGCCCATGTCTCTCCCATCTTAAAAAAACCCTCTCTTGACCCCACCTCACCTTCTAGTTATCGCCCCATATCCCTCCTACCATTCCTTTCCAAACTCCTTGAATGAGTTGTCTACACTCACTGCCTAGAATTCCTCAACACCAACTCTCTCCTCGACCCCCTCCAGTCTGGCTTCCGTCCCCTACATTCCACAGAAACTGCCCTCTCAAAGGTCACCAATGACCTCCTGCTTGCCAAATCCAACGGCTCCTCGACCTCCTGCTTGCCAAATCCTCCTCGACCTCCCGGCTGCCTTTGACACTGTGGACCACCCCCTTCTCCTCAACACGCTATCTGATCTTGGCTTCACAGACTCCGCCCTCTCCTGGTTCTCCTCATCTCTCTCGTCATTCTTTCTCAGTCTCTTTTGCAGGCTCCTCCTCCCCCTCCCATCCTCTTACTGTGGGGGTTCCCCAAGGTTCAGTGCTTGGTCCCCTTCTGTTCTCAATCTACACGCACTCCTTTGGTGACCTCATTCGCTCCCGCGGCTTCAACTATCATCTCTACGCTGATGACACCCAGATCTACATCTCTGCCCCTGCTCTCTCCCCCTCTCTCCAGGCTCGCATCTCCTCATGCCTTCAGGACATCTCCATCTGGATGTCTGCCTGCCACCTAAAGCTCAACATGTCGAAGACTGAACTCCTTGTCTTCCCTCCCAAACCTTGCCCTCTCCCTGACTTTCCCATCTCTGTTGACGGCACTACCATCCTTCCTGTCTCACAGGCCCGCAACCTTGGTGTCATCCTCGACTCCGCTCTCTCATTCACCCCTCACATCCAAGCCATCACCAAAACCTGCCGGTCTCAGCTCCGCAACATTGCCAAGATCTGTCCTTTCCCCTCCATCCATACCACTACCCTGCTCATTCAAGCTCTCATCCTATCCCGTCTGGACTACTGCATCAGCCTTCTCTCTGATCTCCCATCCTTGTGTCTCTCTCCACTTCAATCCATACTTCATGCTGCTGCCCGGATTATCTTTGTCCAGAAACGCTCTGGGCATATTACTCCCCTCCTCAAAAATCTCCAGTGGCTACCAATCAATCTGCGCATCAGGCAGAAGCTCCTCACCCTGGGCTTCAAGGCTCTCCATCACCTCGCCCCCTCCTACCTCACCTCCCTTCTCTCCTTCTACTGCCCAGCCCGCACCCTCCGCTCCTCCGCCACTAATCTCCTCACTGTACCTCGCTCTCGCCTGTCCCGCCATCGACCCCCGGCCCACGTCATCCCCCGGGCCTGGAATGCCCTCCCTCTGCCCATCCACCAAGCTAGCTCTCTTCCTCCCTTCAAGGCCCTGCTGAGAGCTCACTTCCTCCAGGAGGCCTTCCCAGACTGAGCCCCTTCCTTCCTCTTCCCCTCGTCCCCCTCTCCATCCCCCCCATCTTACCTCCTTCCCTTCCCCACAGCACCTGTATATATGTATATATGTTTGTACATATTTATTACTCTATTTATTCATTTATTTATTTTACTTGTACATATCTATTCTATTTATTTTATTTTGTTAGTATGTTTGGTTTAGTTCTCTGTCTCCCCCTTTTAGACTGTGACCCCAGTGTTGGATAGGGACTGTCTCTATATGTTGCCAATTTGTACTTCCCAAGCGCTTAGTACAGTGCTCTGCACATAGTAAGCGCTCAATAAATACGATTGATGATGATGATGTTGATGATGATGATTTGACCTCTATTGGTTCCTGATGGACTAGGGCAAATATAGAGCCTTGAAGAGAATGGGTGGCTCTGGGACTCAGGGAATACTGGTTGTCCAGCACCATGAATACTCTGTGTCCACTCTCTAGTCTATTCATTTTCAGGCAAAATTCGAGTGCTACTGTGCCTTACTTTGGTTTGACAGGACGATAAACCAAAGCTCGGTTGTACCATCTTCCAGATGGAGAAAAACTCGGTTTCAATGGTTTATGTTCCACGCACATTTGTATAATCACCTCCATTCTTCCCAACTAGGGAAAAACATCCATGAGTAGTTAGCACTGTTGAGAAATAGCATGGCATAGTGATAGAGCATGGGCCTGGAAATCAGAAAGTCATGGGTTTTAATTCCCACTTTGCCACTTGTCTGCTTTGTGACCTTGGGCAAGTCACTTCACTTCTCTGTGCCTCATCTGTAAAATGGGGGTTGAGACTGTGAGCCCCAAGTGAAGTCCAACCTGGTTTGTGGTAGAGGCAGCATGGCCTAGTGGAAAGAGCACGAGCCTGGAAGTCAGAGGTCATCGGTTCTATTCCCGGTCTACCTCATGCCTGCTGTGGGACCTTGGGTAAGTCACTTCACTTCTCTGTGCCTCAGTTACCACAACTGTAAAATGGGGATTAAAACCGTGAGCCCTATGAGGGACAGGGACCTGTTCCATCTGATTCCCTTGTATATATACAGAGCTTAGAACACATAGTAAATGCTTAACAATGCTTAACAAAGACAGCAGTTATTATTATTATTATTATCTTGCATGTGCGGAGGAGTGAATGCATTATATGGGAGGGTTTCCTGAAATTGAATAGACTAGAGAGTGGGCCAGGAGTATTCACGGTGCTGGACAACCAGCATTCCCTGAGTCCCAGAGCCACCCATTCTCTTCAAGGCTCTATATCTTCTCTAGTCCATCAGGAATCATAGAGGTCAAATCCAGGATCCAGATTGGGTTTCTCCATAGCACTAGTCACAGAGAGGCAGTCTTGGAGCTAGGTTGGACGACCATTGTAAGTGCTCAATGGTATTTATTGAGCACTTATCATGTGCAGAGCACTGTACTAAGCACTTGGGTGTTTCTACCACAAATCCCATTGGACCAAGTCTCTGTCCCACATGGGGCTCAAGTCTCAATCCCCATTTTAGAGATGAGGTAACTGAGGAACAGATAAGTGATGTGACTTGCCCAAGGTCACACAGCAGACAATACAACACAATTATCTGGCATGTTCCCTGACCATAAGTGCTTACAGTCTAAAAAAGTATTTGATTTATAGTTTCCAATGGTTCCGCTTCATAGTCCATGCTCATGGGCAAATGGACCCCACAGAATAATTGTAATCTGGTGATAAGTGGGATCAGAAGCTTTAGTCAAATCAATGTCAATGCCAAGAAAAAAAGAACTGTTTCTATTCTATTCTATTTCTATTTATTCTGATGACTTGACCACTGTCTGCATGTTTTGTTTTGTTGTCTGTCTCCCCCTTCTAAACTGTGAGCCTGTTGTTGGGTAGGGACCTTCTCTATATGTTGCCAACTTGTACTTCCCAAGCGCTTAATACAGTGCTCTGCACACAGTAAGCGCTCAATAAATACAATTGAATGAATGAATTAACTGTAATCCTGAAAGGGTAATGAACAGTCCTCCAGTGCTAACACTGCAAGTAAGGGAGTATGGGGCAGGAATCTGACTTAATTATTTTTTCCCAGGGACATTACATCTCAAAGATGCTTCCAAAAGAGTAGCATTCTAATTGCTTCTAACATTCTAGAGGAAGAAACAGTTGTAAATCGCTTGACATCCTGGCACTGCAGTGTTATTAATAATACCGCTCTACTGTCAGAGGTAGGTAATTCACTATATTTGCTGCTTAAATCTCCTTTTTCTACTAAATCCATGCATTGCTTCTTTCTAAATTGTTAATGTTGAGATTCCTAAAGCTTGGTTGTGAGGTTTTCTTTGTTATCATCATCCTTTAGTTGCTAGGCCTTTTATTGCCAAGAAGAGAGAGGCTGGAATAAAGTTTTCTGCTGTAAGGTAAACTCTACCCACTCTAGGACAAGTCTGCTTTTTCCAGTCAAACAGATATACATATGTACAAGGGATGTTGCTATTAAATCTAGGTTGCTGAATCATTAGGCAACTGGAACCATGATGACAAAAGGGAAATTCAATTTTTAATCTCATTGTCTTCATTTGTAGAGGCCCTGAAACAGTCCTTTGGAGGACTTTCCTCAAAAATCTCCAGTGGCTACCAATCAATCTGCGCATCAGGCAGAAACTCCTCACCCTTGGCTTCAAGGCTGTCCATCACCTCGTCCCCTCCTACCTCACATCCCTTCTCTCCTTCTACAGCCCACCCCACACCCTCCGCTCCTCTGCCACTAATCTCCTCACCATGCCTCGTTCTGTCCTGTCCCGCCATCGACCTCTGGCCCACATCATCCCCCGGGCCTGGAATGCCCCCCCCCCCGCCTATCCACCAAGCTAGCTCTCTTCCTCCCTTCAAGGCCCTACTGAGAGCTCACCTCCTCCAGGAGGCCTTCCCAGACTGAGCCCCTTCCTTCCTCTCCCCCTCGTCCCCCTCTCCATCTACCCCATCTTACCTCCTTCCCTTCCCCACAGCACCTGTATATATGTATATATGTTTGTACAGATTTATTGTTTATTTATTTATTTTACTTGTACATATCTATTCTATTTATTTTATTTTGTTTGTATGTTTGGTTTAGTTCTCTGTCTCCTCCTTTTAGACTGTGAGCCCACTGTTGGGTAGGGACTGTCTCTATATGTTTCCAACTTATACTTCCCAAGCGCTTAGTACAGTGCTCCGCACACAGGAAGTGCTCCATAAATATGATTGATTGATTGATTGATTGACTTTATGAATTATCTGGGAGGGTTTAAGACCATCCATTTGATGAGGAAGGTTTAGCAACTGGCCCATCTGGAAATAGCTCAACATGTTTAGAAGACTTCTTTAAGTCACAGTCAGTACTGTGATTCAGAGTACCTTGTATGGCCGTTTTGGTGCATTTGGTTTGAACCTAAGTACACCTAAGATATTTCAACCCCACTCAGGGTCAAACCTGGAGAGTTTCCAGTACTCTATGAGTCTCGGTTCCGGGAGGGAGATTCAAGCAGAGGCCTACCCATTCTATTCCTAGCTTGGGCAGTGGCTAGCGAGTGGAAGGCAAACTGCTGCAAGTCAAAACTCACCCTTGGTGGGCAGCTGCAGCATGGGAGAGATGCGAGGGCGGAGACTCGAGTTTACTGCATGGAAGGCAGCAATGCTAAACCAATTCTGTATTTTTACCAAGAATATCGTCTACAGATCCACTACCAGAACAATTGTAAATGGAGGTGGGGTGTGGGAGAGATAGTGTCTGTGTTGTCGCTAAGGGTTGGAAACGACTCAACAGCATAAAACAAGGTATTTCTGTATGTTTTCATCCTGAAAATTAGTTAAAATTGTTATGTTCATTGGCTTTAGAAAGATATGCAAAATAAATCAGCTCCAAGTGTAATTTAATAAATAGGTAGAACTCTCTAGTAAGCTTTTTCTTAATAATTTGATCCATTCTGATCATCTTAGCAGAGAGGAAAGAATTATTTAATAATTAATAATCAAACCCATTGATTCATATGTAAGGTAGGGAGACTCCATATTCAAATGGGTTGAGTTCAAATTATCTCTAAATTCTGGGTTGCTAAGATGATATTTGACCCTTGTGATTTTATGGGCATCAAATGAAATCCCTGTGATGCTCATTTATCTTACAAGCTGTATCTAAATATTATTTAATAAATAAGGATCTGAGCCAGTTATCAAGTTTTATCTTGATTTCTATCAAGTTTTGAGTATAGGTTTTCAAGTCATGGCTTCAGAATGATATGAGGAAATATAATTTTCTTATTGAATCACTGTACAAGTGAAAGGATTAAAATTAGTATGAGTTGATGTGAATATTCTTGCCTGCATGTGTGTACTAGAGAGAGATAGCCCATACTACATGTGCATATTAGCAGACAAGTGGAAGAAAGCAATTTAACCCTGAGCAAAGATGCTTCTTATCTTCTGTTGTAATCTCTCGCTATCTCAGTGAGCAAAGCAGATGTTATTCAAATGCTTCCTTAAAATTATACTACTGGATTAGAATTTGTTCTCTTGGGACTGGCATCACAGCCCGAGCTGCAGGTCATCCTCTTCGTGGTCTTCCTGGGGATCTACCTGGTCACTCTAGTGGGGAACCTGGGGCTGATCCTTCTAATCAAGGCTAACTCCCTACTGCACACTCCCATGTACTTTTTCCTCGTGGATCTATGTTATTCTACCAATTTCTCCTCTCATTCATTCATTCAATAGTATTTATTGAGCCCTTACTGTATGCCCAGCACGGTACTAAGAGCATGGGAAGTACAACTTGGCAACATGTAGAGACAGTCCTTACCCAACAGCGGGCTCACAGTCTAGAAGGGGGAGACAGACAACAAAACAAAAGAGATTAACAAAATAAAATAAATAGAACAAATATGTACAAGTAAAATAAATGAATAGAGCAATAAATACATACAAACATATACACATACATACAGGTGCTCTGGGGAAGGGAAGGAGGTAAGGCAGGGAGGATGGAGAGGGGAAGGAGGGGGCTCAGTATGGAACGGCCTCCTGGAGGAGGTGAGCTCTCAGTAGGGCCTTGAAGGGAGGAAGAGAGCTAGCTTGGCAGATGTTGGGAGGGAGAGCATTCCAGGCCAGGGGAATGACGTGGGCCGGGGATCGACAGCGGGACAGGTGAGAACGAGGCACAGTGAGGAGATTAGCGGCAGAGGAGTGGAGGGTGCGGGCTGGACTGTAGAAGGAGAGAAGGAAGGTGAGGTAGGAGGGGGCGAGGTGATGGAGAGCCTTGAAGCCGAGGGTGAGGAGTTTTTGCCTGATGCGTAGGTTGATTGGTAGCCACTAGAGATTTTTGAGTAGGGGAGTAACATGCCCAGAACGTTTCTGGACAAAGACAATCTGGGCAGTGGCGTGAAGTATGGATTGAAGTGGGGAGAGACAAGAGGATGGGAGATCAGAGAGGAGGCTGATACAGTAGTCCAGATGGGATAGGATGAGAGCTTGAATGAGCAGGTTAGTGGTTTGGATGGAGAGGAAAGGGCAGATCTTGGCAATGTTGCGGAGCTGAGACCGGCAGGTTTTGGTGACAGCTTGGATGTGAGGGGTGAATGAGAGAGCAGAGTCGGGGATGACACCAAGGTTGCAGGCCTGTGGACAGGAAGGATGGTAGTGCCGTCAACAGTGATGGGAAAGTCAGGGAGAGGGCAGAGTTTGGGAGGGAAGACAAGGAGTTCAGTCTTGGACATGTTGAGTTTTAGGTGGCAGGCAGACATCCAGATGTAAATGTCCTGAAGACAGGAGGAGATGCGAGCCTGGAGGGAGGGGGAGAGAGCAGGGGCAGAGATGTAGATTTGGGCGTCATCAGCGTAGAGATGATACTTGAAGCCATGGGAGTGAATGAGGTCACCAAGGGAGTGAGTGTAGATCGAGAACAGAAGGGGACCAAGAAATGACCCTTGGGGAACCCCTACAGTAGGGGGATGGGAGGGGGAGGAGGAGCCTGCAAAAGAAACTGAGAATGAACGACCGGAGAGATGAGGAGAACCAGGAGAGGACAGAGTCTGTGAAGCCAAGGTTGGATAGCGTGTTGAGGAGAAGGGGGTGGTCCACAGTGTCGAAGGCAGCTGAGCAGTCGACGACAATTGGCATAGAGTATGAGCCTTTGGATTTGGTAAGCAGGTGATCATTGGTGACCTTTGAGAGGGCAGTTTTCATGGAATGTAGGGGACAGAAGCCAGATTGGAGGGGGTCGAGGAGAGAGTTGGGCGTTGCTGGTGCATTTCTACCAGAGAAGAAGACAATTTCTTCTGCTGGATGCTTTATGCAATGTCTTTTGTTCATTGGCCTTGTGATTACCGAGTTTTATATCCTTGCTGCAATGGCTATTGATCGTTTTGTGGCTATCTGTTACCTTGTACAATATGGCACCAAGATGTCCAAGAATTCCTGCCTTTGCCGGGTTGCTGTTCCCTACACCTTTGGCCTCCTGAATGA
Source organism: Tachyglossus aculeatus (assembly GCF_015852505.1). Classification (NCBI taxonomy): domain Eukaryota; kingdom Metazoa; phylum Chordata; class Mammalia; order Monotremata; family Tachyglossidae; genus Tachyglossus; species Tachyglossus aculeatus. The sequence goes on from NW_024045092.1 coordinate 1,349,587, forward strand.
ACTTTACCAGACAATACTCATGTTCCACTTATCTTTCTGTAGCTCCAAGACAACCAGCCATTTCTACTGTGCTAATCCACCCCACATCATGCAGCCTTGCTCTGCTCTGCTACCTATATCAAAGAAATGGCAATGTTTGTATTTGCTGGCTTCACTCTAAATAGCTCTATCCTAATAATTCTCATATAGTACATTTTTATTCTTGGTGCCATTTTGCGGGTCTGTTCTGCTGAAGGAAAGGCACTGAGCCTTCTCCACCTGTGGCTCCCACATTATAGCTGTCATCGTATTTTATGGGGCCCTTTCCAGCATGTATCTGAGGTGGCCTTCGAAGCAGACTCTAGAGGAGTCAAAAATTACTGCTGCCTTTTATTCCTTAGTGAGTCTCATGTTGAACCCCTTGATCTACAGTCTGAGAAACAAGGATATGATTGATGCTCTGAAGAAAGTAATCAGGAGAAAACTGCTTAGTCAGATGGCAGGCTTCATGTCCACTATTTTCTAATAATCCAGGAATGCAAGAGCAAAACAATTAAACTTGTTTACCCTTTCCAGCCTGACCTTTCTCTTGTCTCATTTTCTCTTATAAATAACAGGGAATGGTCCTTTTATGACATCTCAATGTCCCTCTTCTGAATGCTGTGTTCCTAAGGATAGGGGAAAAGAAGTGATGTTGTCCATAGATCATAAATAATCTTACCCATAGACTATATCAAATACTTTCATCCAGTTTTAAATGTCATTCTAATTCATACAAATCATATGATTGAGCTAGGTTTATTTTCATTGTTTCATGCCTGCAAAAGTTCTCTAACAGCCCAATAGGTTTCCTGAGCAAGCCCTAACTTCAGCAAACATCTTTGAAAAGGGCCAGAGACATTACCTGCTGCTGTAAAGATGCATTTTATATAATTGTTGAAGGAAAATGGGCCAAGCAAGAGATCCCTGTCATGAGTGTGACCCCTGACACACTTCTTTAGACTTTTGGTAAAAACGTTTGGTAAAATAGCACACTCCCCTGGACCTACTTCTTGACATTAACTCATTTTAACATTAACTCAACTCCTAATCTACTTCCTAAACTAACTCTCTTTACAAACATGATTCCCTGTCTTCTGCTTATTGCATCCTGCCAAGGTGGAGGGATCACCAGCTTAGTGATTAGAAAAGAATGGAAAACTGGAGAAGAAAGTAAAATTCACTGTCATCCCAAATTGCCGAAACGGAGCAAATTATTTGATTAATAATACAGTCGGGCATACCCGGAAGAAGCTCGATATCACTTTCAACAAGAATAGTATAAGAGGAGGGGAAAACGAGACCCATGTCACTGCCTGTCAACCAACGAATCAAACAAAAACTCCTCACTCTCGGCTTCAAGGTTCTCCATCACCTCTCCCCCTCCTACCTCACCTCCCTTCTCTCCTTCTACAGCCCAGCCTGCACCCTCCACACCTCTGCCACTAACATCCTCACTGTGCCTTGTTCTCCCCTGTCCTGCTGTCGACCCCCGGCCCACGTCCTTCCCCTGGCATAGAATGCCCTCCCTCCACACATCCGCCAAGCTAGTTCACTTCCTCATTTCAAAGCCCTACTGAGAGCTCACCTCCTCCAGGAGGCCTTATCAGACTGAGCCCCCTTTTTCCTCTCCTCCTTCCCATCCCCCCCACCCTACCTCCTTCCCCTCCCCCAGAACTTGCATATATTTGTACAGATTTATTACTCTATTCATTTTACTTGTACATATTTACCATTCTATTTATTTTGTTAATGATGTGTATTTAGCTTTAATTCTATTTGTTCTGATGATTTTGACACCTGTCTACATGATTTGTTGTTTGTCTCGCCCTACTAGACTGTGAGCCCGTTGTTGGCTAGGGACCGTCTCTATATGTTTCCGATTTGCACTTCCCAAGCACTTAGTACAGTGCTCTGCACACAGTAAATGCTCAATAAACACAACTGAATGAATGAATCCTCGCTGTCATCCAAAGGGAAAGCAGGGACAGCATGAGTCCAAGGGACTTTTTAAACCAGGGACATCCATGCCGGTTTGCCTTGTTCTGGACTGTAGCACCAAATGAGACTGATCATCTTGTAGTAGGAGAACTCTACACTGGATTGGGTGGGGATAGTTGTTTGTTGCTATATAGCTGAATCTTGGATTTCCTGTTGATTTCATGCTGTATATTAAAATATCTAGTTTCTAACTCAGTTAGAGTGATCATTCCCTTAGTGGCCCCAACACACGAACACTAATATAATCCTGGGTATCAAATTGGCCACTGGCAACCTGACAATAATATTTGTTGATTTTATGGTGCTCCCATTGAACTAGGCCTGTGAGTGCTTTTTTGCCATAGCGGTAACCTTTGATTGCAGAATCCACTCACTAGCACAAATAATTTTCAGACCTAGACAGTCTGGCAATTTAAGAGGAAGACCTCTCTAGTATGCTATGGAATACTACTAATTGTGGTATATGTTAAATGCTCACTACGTGCCAAGCATTGTGCTAAGCACTGAGGTAGATACAACACAGTCAGATCAGAAACAGTGCCTGTCCCACATGGGGATCACAGTCTAGGTAGGAAGGAGAACAGCTATTTCATCCCCATTTTGCAGATAACGAAACTGAGGCACAGAAAATGTAAGTAACTTGCCCAACTTCAAACGACAGGCAAATGGAAGGAGCTGGGATTACAATTTAGGTCAGCTGGCTCCCAGGCCCATTCTCTTTACAGGAAATATTAGTGACCAGATATTTCTAGAGCCCCCCAGTAACCAACAAGCTGTATTGGTTGCATGAGAAAGGTGACTGGATTGGTATAGGGCCAAGACTGTGTGGCTGCACAGGGTTTGCTTCAAGAAAAGTGGAGACAGAAAAAGAGTCAGTCAGTCAGTTGTATTTATTGAGCACTTACTGTATGCAGAGCACTGTACTAAGCATTTGTTAGAGTACAATAGAACAATATAAGAGACACATTCCCTGCCCACAGTGAGCTTACAGTCTAGAAGGGATCTTACAGAGGTAGTTGGGGAATGGAGAGAGGAAAAAGGGCAGAGGTCCAGGAGGAAAGGCCAAGGAAAAAGGAAAGAAAAGAGGGAGGGACAGACTCTGCTGCTCAACTACCATTACTGCCCTCTGCTGCCCTCTGCTGTGGGCCATCATCTGCCTACCCTGGCCACTACAGCCAAAGCTGTTACTTTACAACAACAAAATATCCATCTGGCTAGACATATTTCCTTACAAGAATGATATAGACCACAATAATAGATGGGTAGTCATTTTATAGGAAAGTTGCCATAGGCTATTTCTTTTGAAGTGATCGGTTTTTATTGTTTAATGTCAGGGTCTTCAATAAGCCTTTTAGACTTGAGCCCACTGTTGGGTAGGGGCTGTCTCTATATGTTGCCAACTTGCCCTTCCCAAGCACTTAGTACAGTGCTCTGCACACAGTAAGCACTCAATAAATACGATTGATGATGATGATGATAAGCAAATTGTACTTACCTTCTGGCGGTAATCCACTGAGCTTCACTATTATTCCCATCTGCTACATGCTCATTTTTTTTCTGTCATCCTTCTGTCATCCTTTTTCTGTATCCGTTCTGCTGAGGAGCAACAAGAAGCCTTCCCTACCTGTGGCTTCCACTAGACCCTGAGTTATCAAGTTTCCTGGGACCTTTTTCTGAATCTCTGTTAGAACTGCTCAACCTTTATGGGTCCGATAGGGCAGGGATTGTGGATTACACTTTGGCTTTTTCAATTTTATACACACTCATAGGTGAACACCATCCACACTGTCTTCAAATACAATTGTTAGATCTTCTTCAAATACAAAGGACACTTATATAGAATTGGAGTTAAAAAGTCTGATTAAGGAAAACATTTTTGCAGTTTTCTGTGACTTTCTGTGTTGCAAATATGATAAACTGATTGATCATCTTGAATATCTCAGATGGAAGTCATCGTGGGCTCAGTGAAAGAGCAGGGGACTTGGACATCTCTGAGATCTTGAGCTAGTCACAACCGCTCTGGATCTCAGTTCCAACATCTGTAAAATGGGGATAAGATGCTTGGTTTCCTAACCTTTTAGACTGTGAGCTGTTCATAGGAAAGGGACTCTGTTCATTCTGGCGATCTTCTACCTACCCCAGCACTAAATGTGATGCTTTGACACATACTAAATGCTTGAAAAAAAAGATTATTATGTCTCTTTGTTTCTGTTTCTGTTTCTCATTCATATACGCACAAACAAATTCACATTAACATATGCTGCAAGTTTTAATAAGTGTTTATTCCTCCATGCACGCAGTAACAAGGCTTAACATGAGTCAAACATAATGAAATTCTGCAATTAGTTGCAGCGGCTTAGCTGTTTAAATTAACCAGATGAGACTTAATTTATCCTGGGAAACTGGGAAATGAAGAGAAACCATGGAGCTTATGTGAACACCGTTCTTTGAAAAATAAATTATGAATCATAACCATTAATATTGCATCTCCAGAACTGAATCAAACAGTATTACTATAGTTGCTTCCTCTTGGTGAAGTCTAGAAAGGCCTTAAGGATTTGAGTCCCCAAAATACAGATGCCACTATAAACTGTCTCTACCAACCCCTCTCCTTGAGACAGCTCTGAGACATTTTCTTCTTTCACAGATATGTCTAGCAATCCTAAACATTTGTACATCTAGATACATTTTTCCATTTTCTTTTCTGGTGCTGATTTGAAAAAAGGCGGAAATAGTAGAATTGATGACCTGATAAAACTGTCAATTGGGTGTGGATGGAAACATATTTTCATCTACTTAATCAGCTTTCCAAGGAAGTGATTGAAGTTAGCTTAAAGCAAATCTATTTGTTTTAGCTATTTGTTATGCTCTTTACTAGGAAACATGAATTGCATTCAGAGGAATCGTCTACTTATAGAAATCCCAAAGAAATTATATTAAATGAAATGCTTTCAGGTGGGGAAAAAATAAATATCACTCTTAGTAAGTATTTCTACATAATCCTGCATCTCTGTTTGGCAATAGATGGTGAACGATTTCCAAAACATGAGTATGCTTCAAAACATGGCTACCAATTCTGTTATACTGTATTCTCCCAAGTGCTTAGTCCAATGCTCTATGCACAATGGTCATACTCTACCACTGAGTTTCTGCAGGATCTGAAGTGAGTCACTTAATCTCAGCTACGTGTCCCAATTATTCCACTATCATATGCCTCCAACCTTCAAAATTGAGCTGACCACAGAATTATCAAACTAACTGGGCTGCCTGTCCTGGCTGTGTCTCTGACTCTGCAGTGAGAGAGCAGTGGAGATTAGGAGAAAGGCAACTTCAGTTATCAGAAACACTTGCAGGGAACCAAGATTACATATAAGCACCAAGTGCTCTGTACAGTGCTCTGTACACAGTAAGTCCTCTATAAATGCCTCTGATTGATTGAGGATGCTTGGAGTTTGTTTTGAACATTTCCCAGAAGAACTTGCTGTGGGAAGAAATCCAGGCCACCAATTAGAACTTTAGATGTACCATAAGGAAAACATGGATTTTTTCATATTTTTCCTGGTAATTCTTCCTAGATATTCCACACACCATAATTTGTAAACCAGCATTATTCTACTCCACACAGATTGGGGAATGTATTCTCCCTTTTCATATTTTGGTCTGTGGATTTATTCCTCAATGGAATTAGGTCATTCTTTCTCCTCCTAAACAGGGATGAGAATAGGGCTCACTATGCCTAGTTGAAATCAATTCATCTGTTTGTGGCATTGTTGTAAACCTTATGGATCTGTTTCAAAAATTTATATTGTACAGCGGTGAAGGACAGCTTTGAGGTTAAACTGCTATTGCATATATTTAATCCTTTGTGATTCCATTGTCCCTTAGGTTTCCCAATTCACTGGCAAATACAGTCCACCACAGCTTTTGAGATAATCATCATCTTGCTATTCTGCCAGGTTTTATTTTATTTTAGTTGATTCAAATTCTTGGAGATATCAGCAGTTGCTCTCCTGAGTCATCTTTGAATCGAGGTCGTGCCGCATTACCTCCAAGAGGCCTTCCCCAACTAACCCAATCAATCAATCAATCAGTTGAATTTATTGAGCACTTCCCGCTATATTCCATCACTGGGCTCCAATTATATAAAAGCCCTGCCACATTTTAAACCCATATCACCCATCCTCTTTTCAAACTCTGAGCACTCAAATGCTACTTAAATTCCTAAAATGAAAATGAAAGACTTACTGCTGACCCCTGAGAATTTCGGAACATCCTTATTCCTGTGAACCTGTCTCCGTATGAAAGCCTGGCTTTTAATTCCATGGTCTGGGAATCTGGTTCATTCTGGATTCTCCCCCTTTCAGACGATCCTAGGCTCATGGAGCTCTCTCCATCCCTTCCCAGAGATACTAGTACAATTCTAGTCTCCTCTAGCCCTTTTGGTTCCCTTTATTCATCCTGTCCTCAGCCCCACAGAACTTATGGACATGTCTCTAATTTATTTATTTATAGCAATGTCTGTCTCCCCCTCTAAGCTGCAAGCTCATTGTGGGCAGGGAATGTGTCTGTTATATTGTTAACCTGTACCCTCCCAGGTGCTTAGTACAGTTATCTGCACATAGGTAAATGCTCAATAAATATGACCGATTCTCCCTCTTATTTGTTGCTTGTTTTTCTCTGATATCAGTGGAGAAGTAACTAGTGAATAGTGCACAGGCCTGGGAGGCAGAGGACCTGGGTTTTAATCCTGGTTCAGCCACTTCTCTGCTATTTGACCTTGCGCAAGTCACTTCACTTCTCTTTGCCTCCATTAATTTAACTGTAAAATGGGAATTAAGACTGAGCCCCATGAGGGACATGGATTGTGACCAACCTGATCAAATTGTTTATACCTCAGAGCTCAGTACAGTGCTTGGCACATAGTAAATGTGTAACAAAAATCATTTAAAAAGTATCAAAGTGGACACTAGGCTTTCTCTCCCTTTTTGGGATGGGAATTGTACCGTTGCCAAATTGTACTTTCCAAGCACTTAGCATAGTGCTCTGCACTTAGTAAGCACTAAATAAATATGATTGAATGAAATAGCAGCACCTATTTTCACTCATGAGTCATAGTTTTGCCCATTCAGATTTCACCCTAGGGACTTTTCATAATGAGCATTGTTAATTTCTGCTCTTTTTTCTTTAAGGGCAAATTTCAGGGATCAGTTCAGAAACAGATATAAATGCTCTGTACTGTTCTAACTGGGAAGCCATTGTGACAATGCCTCCTTTAACAAGGATGTTCTGAAACTCTGATGAGTTGGCAGTAAGTCCTTCCTTTTCAGATTACCTAATTTAGAAATTTAAGTAGCATTTGAGTGAACGGAGTTTAAAGAGAAAGTGGGTGGTATAGGTCTAAAATGTGGCAGTGCTTTTGTATAATTGGAATTTAGAACAAAAAAAGATTGCCTGGCTGCAGTTAACATTATTTTTCATTTGTTCCCTTTTTGTCAGTTATTTATCACCCTGGAATGTAAATCAAGATTTAGAATATCAGCAATTCCAGAATAACACCTAAAATCTCCTTTTAACATTTCAATTCACAAAGGATGCACCCTACCTACTAGGCTAAGTGTTCAGTTTAGAGACAAGAAGTATACGTGAATTCGGCAAATGTACATGATGATTTCATATAAAATTATCTTTAAAAATTAGTGAAGACATTTCTTATGACATTTGATGATAATCATCAAGGATAGGTATAATATATAGTTTCAAGAAGGAAATCTTAGCTATATTGACAGGCTAGTTGAATCCTCTGAAAAATTCAAAGGATTCTTGAGTGCTTCTCCTTCCCTGTCTTTTTCTGACTCTCTGATTTTTCTATGATATTTGTTAAGCACTTACTATGCACAAGACACTGTACTAAGCACTGGAGTAGATACACAATAATAAGGTTGGATAGAGTCCCTGTCTTACGTGGGGCTCAAAGTCTAACTCCCCGTTTTACAAATGAGGTAACTGAGGCACAGAGAATTTAAGTGACCTGCCAAGGTCATACAGCAGACAAGTGGCTGAGCCAGGATTAGAACCCAGTTCCTTCTGACACCGAGACCCACGCTCAATCCACTAGGTAATACTCCTTCTCCTGACTGTCCTTTTTCTTTCCCCAATCATTATATGGAATTTCTTCAATCTCTATTTTGTTCCTCCCTCTTTAAATTCTCATATCTTGATTACTTTGCTGTCCTATTTCTTTCATCATCTTCCATCTTCTTCCATATTTTTCCTCCGTTTATCACCACTTCCTCCATTTTTCTTGCTAGCCCTGACATCCTCTCAGGCATTCAGAAAACAGCAACATCTGCTCCTCATACTCCCATGTCCGGCTACAAACACACACACACACACACACACACACACACACACACACACACAGAGCATTCCCATACTCACAACCCCTCCAACTTCCCCTGTGATGGGTCTTTTGAAGGCAGAGGTGAAATGGAGACTGGACATTCTTGCATTTTGGCTTGAGCATCTGAAGCAAAATTAGCAACATGGGGCATGGCTAACATACTATGACCAGGCTAACGGGATTCTTCAAAACATCCCACTTCCCCATCCTCCCTTGGCCTGATCTGGTGGATGAACCAACCTGGCCAGTTGCACTGCTATCCTTCTCATCTCTCCTATCTTGGAATTTCCGTGGCTCCCTGCTGCCTCCTTCATCAACGTCTATCTCTCCAGAAGCCCCAGATTCTTATTCTGACCTCCTCCTTACCTGGTGTTTCAGACTTTAAAAATCACCCCCATCCTCTGCACACTTTGTTGCTGTGGGTCAGAACATAAACTTGTAGTAAATATAGAAAACCTGGAACTAGAAGGTGAGGGACCTAAGTCATGGCATGATCCATAAAGTAGAAACACTGGGTTAGGCAAATGATAGACTGCAGATTCATTTAGAAAATGATCATCCAATTGTTTGTTCACGTGCTCCTACAGGAGCTCCCAAAATGCTTTTTTTTTTTGAGAAGGCTGGGTTTTCACTAGGTAGTTTTGTAATTGAGTTCCTCAAAGCGCTTAGGAGTTATCAAGAAAATATTCATTCATTCGGTCAATCGGTCAATTGTATTTATTGAACAATTACTGTGTGTACCAAGTGCTTGAGAGAGTATAATACAACAATAAACAGATATATTCCCTCCACACAGTGAGCTTACAGCAACTCCCTGCAATAGTTTACAAATAAGGAGCACAGGAATATGAGAACTGTCACGCTGTGTCAGATCAATGATTGGTCGAGCCTGATATTCTGTCTCCAAAAGTGGCAACGAAGCTCATAAAAATAATAAGAGCATTTATTAAGCACTTACTATGTGCAAAACACTGTTCTAACCGCTGAGGGGATACAAGGGGATCAGGTTGTCCCACGAGGGGTTCAGAGCTTTCATCCCCATTTTACTGATGAGGTAACTGAGGCACAGAAAAGTTGTGACTTGCCCAAAGTCACACAGCTGACAATGGATGGAGCCGGCATTGCTGGGATTTGCACCCACGACCTCTGACTCCAAAGCCCATGCTCTTTCCACTGAGCCATGTTCATTTGCAGGAATTGTAAAAAGATTGTCCTTGCTCAGTGTTAGCTCTATCTTCTAGAGTTATATCGAAAAGAAGCATAGCCTAGCGGGTACAGCACAGGCATGAGAGTCAAAAGGTCATGGGTTCTAATCCTGACTCCACCACTTGTCTGCTATGTGACCATGGTCAAGTCACTTCACTTCTCTGTGCCTCAGTTACCTCGTCTATAAAATGGGAATTGAGTCTGTGAACCCCACTTGGGACAGGGACTGTGCCCAACCTGATTTGCTTATATCCATCCCAGCACTTAGTACAGTTCCTGGAACATAGTTAAGTGCTTATCAAATACCATAATTAATTATTAGTATTATTATTCTGTAGCCCTAAGAACCCAGGCCCTTCCAACTACATATGGATTTAACCTTTCTTGAATCCTCTATAATGCTTATCTTTTTCTCTAATAATCAATAATGAACCTACCACCTGTGACAGTATCCAATGGACAACATCACGTTATGATGCTTTTCTTTTCCTGTTCTTTTACTTTCTTTGCTTGTGCTTAGTAGTATGTGATTGAAGCCAGGTGCTACTATCACTACAGATAATCACGATAAAATTTTTTCAAGGAGAGGAGCTGGGGGTTGAGTTTTAAGGCCTTTAGATCTAGAGAAGTGAGAAGCAAGATGATTTAGTGGATAGCTTGGTGAGGTTATAATCCCAGCTCAGGCACTTGTCTACTGCGTGACCTTGGGCAGGTCACTTAAGTTAACTACATCTCAGTTACCTCATCTGTAAAAGGGGGATTAAGACTGTGAGCCCCATAAGGGACTTCAGCTGTGACCAACCTGATTAGCTTGTTTCAACTCCAGCACTTAATACAATGCCTAGCACAAAGTAAGGATTTGGCAAATGCCTTACAAACAAAACAGAACAAAAAAGTGTCCTTTATTTCAAGAAAATACAAAGCTTCAAGTTGTGTAATTTCTTGAGGGAGAGAATGTTAGCCTTTTACCCTGGTCCTGAATTTTCTCCCCTCAACCCAATTATCCAATCAGAGAGTCTTAAGGTCTGCCTGGCTTCTCCTTAACTTGTATTCTGGTACACAATCTCTAATGACAAATAGGAGCCCCATTAAAGCATCCCAAGGTATTTCAAGGTATTGGTAGGGAGATCATGAAAGGAATTCAGAACGAGTTTTTTTCATCTTCATTTTTTATTTATTTCTATTTACTTCAGTGAACGTCGACCCAAGCACTTATATCCTGCCTTGACTACTGCATCAACCTCCTGGCTGACCTCCCTGCTCCAGTCTTCTGAGGGAAGGAGTAAAGTGTTTTCCACCTGCGGATCCCACGTGATGGGTGTCACTTTATTTTATGGGTCACTCTTCTGCACATATGTGAGTCCTCTTAAGGATCATTCTGTGGAGCAGTACAAGATAATATCTGTTTTCTATACATTTGTGTGTCCGATGCTGAATCCTTTGAGCTACAGTCTGAGGAACAAAGATATAAAAGCTGCCTTGAGGAAATAGGTAAATGAAAGGGCAATACTTCCATTTTACAATACATTATAACCTTAAAACCCTGGGTCCTCTCTTTGGTCCCCGGGAGTACATACAGCATATCGCATAGGAATTTCACACAAAGAAAAGAAATTGAGTTTCCTGGATGACCTCCCTATAGGACACTAGGAGAAGAATATCTCCATCACTTCCAGGAGCCACTAAACAATTCCCTCACTTTTCCCCCAGAAATTGGTAAGGGAGATAATTTTCCCAGTACTTATGCTCCACATAGTCCTTCATTTGAACTTTAAATGCTGGTGAGACTTGAAATACAAGTCTCCCAGAGATATCTGGGAAACATTGTGGCCTAGTGTAAAGAGCACAGGCCTGGGAGTCAGAGGACCTGGGTTCTAATACCGACTCTGCCACTTTGCTGTGTGACCTTAGGCAGGTCGTTTAATTTCTCTGTATCTCAGTTGCCTTATCTGTAACATGGGAATTAAGACTGTTAGCCCCATGTGGGACATGGACTGTGTTCAACCTGATCAGCTTATATCTACCCCAGCACTTAGTTCAGTGCCTGCCACATACAAAGTGGTTAACAAACCCCATCAAAAAAATTGAAAGGACTGGTTTGTTCAAGCATCATGAATATGTAGCTTTCAATAATAATAATGATAACAATCATGGCATTTTTAAAGCACCTATTATGTCCCACGCACTGTACTGAGGATGGGGATAAATGCATCAGCACTGTCAGACCAGCCACAGGTTTGGCTGAAAGCAACAGTGACTTTTTCTCCAAAGGCGGGGCGGGGGGGGGGGGCAAGTGGAAGTTAACCCATTGTATTTTGAATTTGCGTCCTAAGAAATGCCATACTGGGCCACACCAAAGGTCCCCCAGCCTTCCATTCTGCCTCTGACCACGACCCACCACCCAAAGAGGTTTGGTAATAATAATAATAACAATGATGGCATTTATTAAGCTCTTACTATGTGCAAAGCAATGTTCTAAGCACTAGGCAAGGTGGCTGCCCTTCTTTTTTATTTTAATGGTTTTTGTTATGCAATTACTTTGTGCCAGACACTGTTCTAAGCTCTGGGGTACATAGATGCAAGGTAATCAGGTCAGACACAGTCCATGTCCCCCATTGAGCTTACAATCTTAAACCCCGTTTTACAGATGAGGCACCTGAGGCACGGAGAAGTTAAGTGACTTACCGAAAGTCACATAGCAGGCAAGTGGTGAAGCTGGGATTAGAACCCAGGTCCTTCTGACTCCCAGGCCCATGTTCTATCCACTAGGCCATAGTGCGTCATGACATTCATCTTCGTGATTAGGAATGTTCCTTGAATATCCTTAATTTTCCCTTTGATAATCTATCATGTTTCTCTTCCTTCTGAATTTGCTATCAGCAGAAAGAATCCGAATAGCTGAGTGGGTTGCCTTAGAAGTTTCAGTATGAACTCTCCCAGGTAATGCATTTAGGAAAACAAATCAAAGCTTTAGAACAAAATACTTAATAGTGAAGTTTCTAGGGCAAACAATTTCAAAACCTATCCTCACTGGTTCTGTTTTCCATTTCTTTAGTCATATTTGTTATCTTTCACTGGACTCCTCCAGTTGCTCCGATTTTGAAATGTTAGCGGTCTGATCAAAACCAACTACTATGGACAGATTATATCCAAATTGTGACTGTCAATACACCTACTAATACATCCCTGGAACAGACTGACTTCCCCAGTAATACTGCTGCATTACTGATCCAGAGTCAAATATGGTCATTTATGGCCATGAGTATTTTCATTCGATTCTTGTGCCTAGTCAAGGAACTTTTGCTTACTTGCAATACTTTTACAACTGGAAATAGACCATTGGTATATGTCCTGTTTCTATGGGGCAGTGCTGAAAGCAGAAGACTAAGAAACACTATAAGGTGTTGGTACATAATTATGTGTTTGGATTGAATTAAAGCTCAGTAGTGCAAATCTACTGCATATTTCATAAAATGAAAGTCCTATCAATCAATCATCAATCAATGACATTTATTGAGAACTTACTGTGTGCAGAACACTGCACGATGTGCTTGGAAGAGTGCAATAAAACAGATTTGGTAGATGCTATCCCTGTCACAAGAATGTGATTCAACATGAAAGCACTCAATTCTATCATTAAATTTAAAAAGAAGTTTGTGTAAAGTGGGAAGAACACAGGTTATCACACTAATTGGCACTCCAACCTCTCATTTCAAGATCGTTCAATTCTATGAATTAACATTTCTCAAGAGAGGTGCTTCAAGTAGTATCATTTGAATTGTTATTTTTTTTCCCCTGAGTAAATTGAAGAAATCCTTCAGGGACTTGGCCAGTGAATTATAAACAAAGTATAAATCCTCCATTATGAAACATACCTCTGACCTTCGGTGTCCCATATAAAACCTTTTCCTTGCCCAGGTAGGTTTGCCAATTGAAAATCCACATTAATGTTTCCATTTCTCTTCTCCAGTGTTGCTTTAGGCTGAGTTGCAGTGATCAATAAAGAAGGAATGAGAGGAAAGGAAGATGATATGACAAAGGGATGAGTGTGTGAAGTTTTCATCTAGGCATTGTTCCTCCAACCTCTGTTGAAAACATGTGGCTGAAGAATAATTGTGGGGTGGTTGTAATCATGTCGTATTCACAGAGACCATTATTGTGATCATCTTCATGTAATCCTGAATAATTATGAATAAGAATGCAAAGATTCTTTCCAATAATATCCACTCAACAAGTGCCCATCCAAAGAGTTAGAAAGGATAGGCTCAAAAACTTACCCATATGTAGTTCTAAAGCTATAGATTTTTGCAAGACTTGAGAACTCCAACAGACCTTTCATTTTAATTGTCTTGAGATACTTGGAAGCAATGCATTTCCTGCCAAATGTAGTATTTACTTTAGGTGATTAAGAGAGAAAAGATCTGGTTCCTGTTCTTAATAAGTGGTCAGATGTTTGATTTTATAACCAGATGGCCGGGTTTTCAGCTGCTCTGGTATCTGTCTGATGTGGATATGCTACATGGGACCTGAGCCCAATATGGGACAACGACTGTGTCAGACCTGATTATCTTGTAGCTACTCCAGTTCCTAGTAGAATACACATTAAGAACTCCAGGAACCTTAAATTTATGACATGTCCTCAGTATGAAAATGTCTTCTCTTCATGTCCATGAATATGTCTGGTCCACAGAAATTGAATCAGAATTGTATATATACCTATCTGATCATGGTACTGCTCTACCTCATTCTATGAACTTAATTTTTAAAAACCTAATTAACCTCAAAAAGCAGTTCTCCATCTCTAGGTGTTAGTGTTTAAAAATAATCCATACAAGAAGACACAGAATAGAATTTTATTTTTACTCAAGGGAATGATGGAAATTAAATATACACACATTATCATCCAGTCCCTTAAAGTGTGAGCCCGACCGGGGCAAGTCTAACCTGATAATCCTGTGTCCACCCTAGCACTTAGTACAATGCATGACATGTAGTAAGTGTTTCATAAATTCCATTGTCATCATCATCACCTCCATAGCCTTTAATAGATTTTGTTGTTTCCTTGACATTTTATTAGCAATCTAATAGTCTTGTGGGACAAAGAGAAGAGAAGCAGTTAAGACAGAAGTCTCATGAATGTGAGGACAAGAGGAGAAGGGTCTGGATGGAACCCTTTGTGAGAAGGAAGGGAGAAGGGAGCTCGAAAAATATATGAGGAAGGACAGGAGGCAGAGGGAGAACAGAAGTCATATAAATGGGGGACACAAGCAGGAAAGAAGATAGTAAAGATTAGAAGGAGGGACAAGAACATGGAAACAGATAATGTTCTCCTGTGTGTGAGAAAATATAGCACACTCCACAGATTAGAGTCTTGGCCTGTCAGTTTTGGTCCTCCAGTCTCCCTTGTTCTTTCCTCAAAAGGTCAGTGGAAGAAAAGTAAATCAAGGTGATTGTTGAAATCTTTAGGTAACAGCAAATTAAATAGTAATCGTTTTTCATCTTGCTAGAACTTCTCTCATCTTCCAGGTTAGGACATCATTAATGAAAAAAGCAAAATCCGTTGAGAAATTCCACTGCCTCACAGAAGCTGGGACTTTCAGACATGGCATGCTTCATCCATTCTTTTTCTCCTCCACCCACTTATAAAGGAATTTACTTCCCAGAAAATGAGGAGGCAGCTGGAAATGCAACAGCTATAACAGCCTGACTGCTCAGCACTGAATCTGACAGATCAGCCTTTGAGAGTTGCTTCTCTACTTGAACTCTGGGTTGGTGAGGAAGGAGGGAGGTGAATAGAAGTCATGCTAAAATTCAGAATGTTGATAATATTAGGTTTACTTATGATCAAATCTCTTGGGAAAGGGATTCCTCTCATCTGAAATGCTAGTAGCTCTTAGGAACCTTTTCCTATGCCCCTTAAACATGAGCCCCATGTGGGCCAGGGACTGGGTTTGACCTGATTAACCTGTATCTACCCCAGTGTTTAGGACAGTGGTTGGCTACGTACAGTGGTCTACACACAGAAAGAACTCGCCAAATGTGATTAATGTGACACATAGTAAGTGTCAAAGAAATGTTTCAGGAAAAGAGTGTGGGAGTCAGAGGGCCCGTTCTAATTCCAGCTCTTTTGTTTTCTTGCTGTGTGACCTCGTGTAAGCCACTTAATCGATCCATGCCTGGGTTTCTTCATTTGTAAAATGAAGCTTCAGTGTATGTTCTTTTTTCCCCTTAGACTGTTAACGTCATGTGCAACAAGGACTGTGTCAGACCTGAGTATTTTGTATTTACCCGGAGGCTTAATATAGTGCTTTGCACATAGCAAGCTCGTAGGAAATATCACTACTGTTGTTATTATTATAAAATAGTCACCAGAACTGGAGAAAAAAATATATCTCTAGTCTGGAAGCTCACTGTGGCCAGAGAATGTGTCTACTAACTCTTGCACTGTACTCTCCCAAATGCTTAGTAGAATACTCTTTACATATTAATAGCTCAATAAATGCTTGCCTTGTCTTATGCCTTCAAGTCATCTCTGTCCCATAGCAACACCATGGACACATTTCTCACAGAACACCCCACCTTAATCTGCAATCATTCTGGTAGACTATCCATAAAGTTTTCTTGGTAAAAATATGGAAGTGGTTTACTATTGCTCCCTTCCATGCAGTAATAATAATAATAATAATAATAATAATACAGTATTTGTTAAGCGCTTACTATGTGCAGAGCACTGTTGTAAGCGCAGGGGGGATACAAGGTGTTCAGGCTGTCCCACGTGGGGCTCACGGTCTTAATCCCCATTTTACAGATGAGGTAACTGAGGCTTAGAGAAGTTAACTGACTTGCCCAAGGTCACATAGCCGATACGTGATGGAGTCGGGAATTGAACCCATGATCTCTGACTCCAAAGCCCGTTCTCTTTCCACTGAGCCATGCTCCTTCTCTAGTAAACCTGAGTCTCCACATTTGATTCTCTCCCATGCTGCTGCTGCCCCACACAGGTGTGTTTTGACTTGTAGGGGATTCCCTTTCACTCTCTAGCCACTACCCAAGCTAGGCATGGGATGAGTATGCCTCCGCTTGACTCCCCCTCCCATAGTCAAGACTGGTAGAGTACTGAAAACTCTCCAGGCATGAGTCTGAGAGAGGCAATAAATGCTACTGATTAATTAATTGACCTCCCCCTCCATTCAAGTCAAACTTCACTTTACTTTTCTCAATTTATAGATTCTTTTTATGGAATTTTTAAAAGTGCTTACTATGTGTCTAACACTGTTCTAAGCCCTGGGGTAGATACAGACTAATCAGGTCAGACACAGTCCCTATGGAAGGAGAACAGATATTAAATCCCCATTTTACAGTTGAGATAACTGAGGCACAGAGAAGTGAGGTGACTTTCCCAAGGTCATGCAGCAGACAAGTGGTGGAGCCGAGATTAGAACCCAAGTCCGCTGACTCCCAAGACCATGCTCTTTCAATTAGGTAATGCTACTCCTTTTCAACCTTAAATGATAGTTTGAGGGTCTAATCATCACTTTGTCTTTCTTTTGGGACTATGTTTTCCTTACAGATCATATAACAAATGGCTGAAATTACAATATCTTATTGATAAATTAATTGCCTGACCATCAATATGAACCCAGTCATCATCTTCAATTCCATAACTGATAAAGATGTTTGGCAATATACTAATTTTTCATTGGAAATTGCATGGAATAACTGACTTCAACTGTCTTTAAAAAATAATTTTCTATGTACACAAAAGGGACTACAATCATGCCCCACTTTTAATAATTCCTTTGGGGACAGATTTTCATACATAGTTATGCATTGTGCAATTAAAACATTTATTGATCTGCAAACTTTGACTTTATAATATTTCCCAAGTGACTGTATTTACAGGGGAACACTGGTGAGTTGTCAAAGATGGTGTTACAGTCTGCTGCATCCGGAAATGAGCCTTGGGAAATGATTTGGGTGTTGAAAGGAATAAACATAAAAATAAAATCAGGTTCTAAAAAGGAAAAAAATGGCACTAAGATGCCTGATATGCAGAAAATAAGCCAGGGAACCTAAAAGAAAGCACCCTAACCTCTTATCAATTGATTTCCTTTGTTTTAGGAATACTTTTTCATGGCAAACTCTTGAAAGAACTTGCAGCAGAGACTTCCCTATGCTTAACCTGGTAATATAGTGAAAAATAGAAAGAGAGGAGGGATGGTTAGAAAGGAGAGGGAGTAGAAGATATCTTAGAGGATAGAGCAGTTTTAGTGGGACAAAGATTTGATGGAATAAAGATGATTTCTGTGGTCTAATGATTCTCTTTTGGGGACTTAGGAATGTGCATTAACTATCAGGCTGATTACTGCATCAACCTCCTCTCTGATCTCTCATCCTCTAGTCTCTCCCCAATTCATTCTATACTTCACTCTGCTGCCCAGATTATCTCTGTACAGAAACGCTCTGGGCATGTCACTCCCCGCCTCAAAAAACTCTAGTGGTTCTCTGTCAACCTATGAATCAAGCAAAAACTCCTCACTCTCGGCTTCAAGGCTCTCCATCACCTCGCCCCCTCCTACCTCACCTCCTTTCTCTCCTTCTACAGCCCAGCCCACACCCTCCGCTCCTCTGCCGCTAATCTCCTCACCTGGCCTCGTTCTCGCCCGTCCGGCCATTGACCCCCGGCCCACGTCATCCCTCTGGCCTGGAATGCCTCCCTCCTAACATCCGCCAACCTAGCTCTCTTCCTCCTTTCAAGGCCCTACTGAAAGCTCACCTCCTCCAGGAGGCCTTCCCA
Organism: Tachyglossus aculeatus; assembly: GCF_015852505.1. Classification (NCBI taxonomy): domain Eukaryota; kingdom Metazoa; phylum Chordata; class Mammalia; order Monotremata; family Tachyglossidae; genus Tachyglossus; species Tachyglossus aculeatus. The sequence goes on from NW_024045092.1 coordinate 1,368,009, forward strand.
GACTGAGCCCCCTCCTTCCTCTCCCCCTCACCCCCCTCTCCATCCCCCCGTCTTACCTCCTTCCCTTCCCCACAGCACCTGTATGTATGTATATATGTTTGTACATATTTATTGCTCCATTTATTTATTTATTTATTTTACTTGTACATATCTATCCTATTTATTTCATTTTGTTAATATGTTTAGTTTTGTTCTCTGTCTCCCCCTTTAGACTGTGAGCCCATTTTTGGGTAGGGACTGTCTCTATATGTTGCCAACTTGTACTTCCTAAGCGCTTAGTACAGTGTTCTGCACACAGTAAGCACTCAATAAATACGATTGATTGATTGATTGACAATGACAATGAAAGGAAAGAGAAAAGGTAGGAAGGAGGAGACAAAGTGGGTGAGTAGTATTGGCTGTCTCTCTTTTACTTACCTGTTGCTGTCTCTGCTGATGTTTTCATGCCCCCTCCTGACTTTTACCTGAGAGAGGGGTATCAAGTAGTCTGTACTATCACTTTGGGCTCAGGAGAATGGGACTCAAAATTTGTGACCATCCCATCTGCCATGGGACAAATGGTTACCTTAGTCTTTATTGTTTATGATACTTTGTTAAGCTCTCACTATGTTGCAGGCACTGCACTAAGCACTAAACTAGATACAAGGTTATTGGTTTGGACACAGCTCCTGTCCCACATGAGGCTCCAAGTCTCACACTGGAAGGAGGAGGATTTAATCCCCATTTCACAGATGAGGTAACTGAGGCACAGAGAAGTTAAGTGACTTGCCCAAAGTCACACAGCAGACACATGATGGAGCCGGGATTAGATGCCATCACATTAGACAGGGATTAGCTGGGAACTGGGAGCCCCACGTGGGACAATCTGATCACCTTGTAACCCCCCAGCACTTAGAACAGTGCTTCACACATAGTAAGCACTTACCAAATGCCATCATTATTATATAATATCCGCCAAGCTAGCTCTCTTCCTCCCTTCAAGGCCCTACTGAGAGCTCACCTCCTCCAGGAGGCCTTCCCAGACTAAGGCCCTTCCTTCCTCTCCCCCTTGTCCCCCTCTCCATCTCCCCCATCTTACCTCCTTCCCTTCCCCACAGCAACTGTATATATGTATATATATTTGTAAATATTTATTACTCTATTTATTTATTTATTTATCATACTTGTACATATCTATTCTATTTATTTTATTTTGTTAGTATGTTTGGTTTTGTTCTCTGTCTCCCCCCTCTAGACTGTGAGCCCACTGTTGGGTAGGGACTGTCTCTATATGGTGCCAACTTGTACTTCCCAAGCGCTTAGTACAGTGCTCTGCACGCAGTAAGCGCTCAATAAATATGATTGATTGATTGATTGATAATTATTTATTGAGTGATCATTTGGTGTGGTGTACTGTTTAGGGACATGACAAGGACAGAATAAAGAATCTTGTTCAAGTAACAGACCTTCCTATACAGAAAATTAGGGATGTTGACTATCTTCAGATCATTGAGAGTGAGCTCGTTGAAACTGTACTTGAACAGGTAAATGTTTTGTTCTCATTTACAAGTTGGCACGGAGTAGTTTGTGTCCAATGGTTGTTGTAGCCTTGATAAGGATAGGGAATTCATTAGTTCCCAAATATTCTTCAGAAACTCAGGCAAATTTATAACGAGATGAACTCCTTCTCCAGGGAAATTATTTCAAGGCTTCATTTTGCAAATACAAAAGGAACCATGGTTTTGAGGCACTGCACTGAGGAAAGGGGCCAGGGATGGTTGAAGTGGCCGCTATCCACAGATACAGCAGTGTAACACTGGGACAGATAACAACCCCTTCCCTTACTAGCACAACGGTCTTAGGATAGCGCACAGAGGCAAGAGCTGGGGGCGACTGTGTGTTTGTCGCACCTGTGTGAAAAGGGCCAAGCAACAGCAACTTGGTAACCAACATCCTCCCACTAAGCCCACCACCAGGAGCAAAAGTTGCAGCAACCCCTGGAATAGTGAGTTTCCCTCCTCAAGTCTAAAGAGTCCATAGAACCAGTACAAAACTCCTCTGGTGGTGGGGACTCTTCATTAGCTGCATGGTACACTGCCAGAGATCATCGTGTCCAATTGTTCAGAGTCACTGGAGTGAGGGGGCGAGAAGCAACGGTCATGTTGAAACAGGAACAGGTCGCCTGGTAGAAATAGGTTTCCCTCCCTGATGATGTCACACCATGGCTAAGACTGAAGACAGGCTCTCTGGGAGGCAGTTCAGTGATGATTCCTTTGCTGGGCCTGTCTGGAAGTCAGGCAATCCTGACCATAGAATTGTGAGGCAGAGAAGTACCCAGGAGCATCATATAGCCAGATATGATTGATAAAGTTTGAAATAATAGCTTTTTCCTAATAACATTAAACAATTATTCTTAACTCATTCTTAAAAACTACTAACAATTTTAACAAATATTCCAATTATTCTTCTGTTGCTTTCCAAATCCTTGGGATATGATGACTAAACCTTTTCAGTCCCTTAAAAGGAAACAATCGCAAAGACAAAGTAGACATCCAGATCTGTACATATGTATGATACCGAATAACATACAGCTGCTTTTTGCCCATTAGCTAGGCTATAGCAGAGACAGCATGCAGAACTTGCATTGTCAACCCTGAAATGATCTCATTATGATTATTAATTACCAGGAAATCACACAATTCAGTAGAGCCCAATATACCTCAGTACTGGAAGTTATAAAATCTCCAGTATCATCAGTCTCTAGCAGACGTCCTTCCTCATACCTCTTTGACTCTTCCACTCTTCTCTGGATAATTTAAAGGGCATTTCCTTTAGGAAAGCAGTGGGTTTTTAACCATTACTTCAAAGCACAGGTTACATTGTGGTAAAATGAATGATCCAGTTTCTTCTTCTGCCAAATACTTCTGGTAAAAAATGCAGATTACATGGAATTAAACTATATATTGAAATATATTCCTCTTGGAATATGGTTCCTGAAGGACTCATCAGAGAATATGTAAGTGAGCATACCTTAATAAAGCTTGTAAATAGCATACCTCAATGGGCCAAGAGTCACAGAGACACTTGAAAGTGGGAACTGAGGAATTGTAGGCCCCTGTCTGTACTGTAAGCTCATTATGGGCAGGGAACAAGTCTGCTAATTTATCTTGTATTGTACTCTCCCAAGGTCTTAGAATAGTGCTTTGCAAATAGTAAATGCTCAATAAATACCACTGATTGGTTATGCAGTAAAAGTCAATCAGTAGCATTTAACGAGTTCCTAATGTGCATAGGGCACTGTACTAAGCATTTGGGGTCGTACCATAGAGTAAGTAGACATGATGCCTACCCTGAAAGCACTTAAAACAGCTTCCAAAACGAAATGCCATCCACAGGTGGGAAAAAATAAAACCAAAGAAGTTGTTGAAAGATTGCTGCAGCAGAGCACACTTTCCTACTCCTGCCTCAACCCAAGTGGACCTCTTCTTTAAGTTGCATTCTTGGGGTTTTGCAAAGGTTCCGAGGCAATATGCAATACCATGCATCTGTGGAAGGTAGACTGGGTAAGAATAATAATGATAATTATGGTATTTGTTAAGCTTTTACTATGTGCAAGCACTGCTCTAAGCACTGGGGTAGATACAAGGTAATCAGTTTGGACACCTGTAAATCCACAGTACTCCCTCACAGAGATCTCTGCTCTCTTGACCCCATTCATCTTTCTGAGCACCTCACACCACACCTCGCCTCCCTTTCCTCTCTACCCAATCTTGATGATCAGATTACTGCTCTCAACTCTACCCTTTCTACTCAGCTAGACTCGCTTGCTCCCCTTTTCCTTCGCTGCTCTTGTACCACTAACCCACAGCCCTGGATCACTGCCAGTCTGCCTCCTTCACTCTTATGCTCGAGCTGCTAACCACTGCTGGAGAAAGTCTAAACACCATGCCAATCTCATTCACTACAAGTTTATCCTTTCCTGCCTTAACTCTGCCCTCTCCTCTGCCAGACAAAACTATTTCTCCTCCCTTATTGACACCCATGCCCATCATCTCTGTCAGCTCTTCCGTACATTTAACTCCCTTTTCAGGCCCCCGGTTCCTCCCCTTCCTCCTTCCCTCACCCCCAACGATCTGGCCTCCTACTTCATTAATAAAATTAAATCCATCAGGTCTGAGCTCCCCAAAGTCACTCCCCCACCTTTCTCCAACCTCCCAGCTCTCAACCCTCTCTGCTACTCTCCCATCCTTCTCAGCAGTATCCTCAGAGGAGATCTCGTCTCTCCTCTCAAGTGCTACTCCGGCCACCTGTGCTTATGACCCCATTCCCTCTCATCTTATGAAATCTCTCGCTCTGTCCCTTCTCCCCTCAAATTCCATCTTCAACTGCTCACTCTCCACTGGTTCCTTCCCGTCTGCCTTCAAACATGCCCACAACTCTTCCGTCCTAAAAAAACCCTCTCTTGACCCCACCTCTCCTTCCAGTTATCGCCCTATCTCCCTCCTACCATTCCTTTCCAAACTCCTTGAACGAGTCATCTACACATACTGCCTCGAATTCCTCAACGCCAACCCTCTCCTCGACCCCTTCCAATCTGGCTTCCGTCCCCGACATTCCACGGAAACTGCCCTCTCAAAGATCACCAATGACCTCCTGCTTGCCAAATCCAAGGGCTCTTACTCTATCCTAATTCTCCTCGACCTCTCAGCTGCCTTCGACACTGTGGACCACCCCCTTCCCCTCAACATGCTATCCAACCTTGGCTTCACTGACTCCGGCCTCTCCTGGTTCTCCTCTTATCTCTCTGGCCATTCATTCTCAGTCTTTTTTACAGGCTCCTCCTCCCCCTCTCATCCACTTACTGTAGGGGTTCCTCAAGGGTCAGTTCGTGGTCCCCTTCTGTTCTTGATCTACACTCACTCCCTTGGTAACTTCATTTGCTCCCACGGCTTCAGCTATCATCTCTACACTGATGACACCCAAATCTATATCTCTGCCCCTGCTCTCTCTCCCTCCTTCCAGGCTCTCATCTCCTCCTGCCTTCAGGACATCTCCATCTGGATGTCTGACCGCCACCTAAAACTCAACATGTCCAAGACTGAACTCCTTGTCTTCCCTCCCAAACCCTGCCCTCTCCCTGACTTTCCTATCACTGTTGAGAGCACTACCATCCTTCCTGTCTCACAAGCCTGCAACCTTCATGTCATCCTCGACTCAACTCTCTCATTCACCCCTCACATCCAAGCCATCACCAAAATCTGCCAGTCTCACCTCTGCAACATTGCCAAGATCCGCCCTTTCCTCTCCATCCAAACTGCTACCCTGCTCGTTCAAGCTCTCATCCTATCCCGTCTGGATTACTGTATCAGCCTCCTCTCCAATCTCCCATCCTTCTGTCTGTCCCCACTTCAATCGATACTTCACGTCGCTGCCCAGATTGTCTTTGTCCAGGAACGGTCTGGGCATGTTACTCCCCTCCTCAAAAATCTCCAGTTGCTACCAATCAACCTACACATCAGGCAAAAACTCCTCACCCTCGGCTTCAAGGCTCTCCATCACCTCGCTCCCTCCTACCTCACCTCCCTTCTCTCCTTGTATAGCCCAGTCAGCACCCTCTGCTCTTCTGCTGCTAATCTCCTCACCATACCTCGTTCTCACCTGTCCCGCCGTCGACCCCAGGCCCACGTCATTCCCCTGGCCTGAAATGCCCTCCCTCCCCACATCCTCCAAGCTGGCTCTCTTCCTCCCTTCAAGGACCTACTGAGAGCTCACCTCCTCCAGAAGGCCTTCCCAGACTAAATCCCCTCCTTTCTCTCCCCCTCCTCCCCCTTCCCATCCCCCCACCTTACCTCCTTCCCCTCCCCACAGCACCTGTATATATGTATACATGTTTGTACACATTTATTACTCTATTTATTTTACTTGTACATATTTATTCTATTGATTTTATTTTGTTAATATGTTTTGTTTTGTTCTCTGTCTCCCCCTTCTAGACTGTGAGCCCACTGTTGGGTAGGGACCGTCTCTATATGTTGCCAACTCGTACTTCCCAAGTGCTTAGTACAGTGCTCTGCACACAGTAAGCGCTAAATACGATTGAATGAATGACACAGTCCCTATCGCATATGGAGATCGCAGTCTTAATTCCCATTTTACAAATAAGGTAAGTGAGGGACAGAAAAGTGAGCCCCCTCCTTCTAATCCCCCTCCTTCCCCTCCCCATCCCCCCACCTTACCTCCTTCCCCTTCCCACAGCATCTGTATATATGTATATATGTTTGCATGTATTTATTACTCTATTTATTTTACTTGTACATATTTATTCTGTTTATTTTATTTTGTTAATATGTTTTGTTTTGTTGTCTGTCTCCCCTTTCTAGACTGTGAGCCAGCTGCTCGGTAGGGACCATCTCTATATGTTGCCAACTTGTACTTCCCAAGTGCTTAGTACAGTGTTCTGCACACAGTAAGCACTCAATAAATACGATTGAATGAATGAATGAATGAATGAAGTGACCTGAGGAAAGTCACACAGCAGACCAGAGACAGAGCCAGGATTTGAACCCAGGTCCTCCTGATTCCTAGGCCTGTACTTCATCCACTAGATCCTGCTGCTTCCTTAGCTACACAAACACACACACACACACACACACACACACACACACACACTCCACAGCCCCTTATGCTTTTGCAAGAGTTGATTATGACTTGACAATAATACTGTCTGTTACACCCTTACTGTGTGATGACCACTCTTCTCAGATATATAATCACTTCAGATACAGTTTCTGCCCCATGTGGGACTCACACTCTAAGAAAGGCAGTTTTCATTTAGTAAGAATTTTCTACTGCTCAAAATTTTGTAACTACGATTTCAAGAGAATTATTTCTCATTTGAAAATCCTTTCTGAATTGCTAAATATTTGAAAGTTGCTATTTTCTATACTCAACATTTTAAAGTCATTTTTAGTAATAGCATCTCTATCAAAATTCTCTCCCACCTCTTTCATGTGGGGGATTTAAGCAAATTCAGGGGGCTCAATTTTATAATGAATTGTCATTAAGATCCAATCTTCTTCTCTTGCTTTGATTCTGAAAAGTAATTCAATTGAATTTCGTTTGAATTTCATCTTATAGAAATTGAATTTCATTTCCAAAATTTAATTTGGTGTCTTTCAAAGTGTATTATTGCTTGGGATTAGTGAATGTTAAGTAGTTATATCAAATATCACAAACTCTTCTTGCTCAGTGTTCCTGGTTGACAAACAGCTGACTTTTATTAAAATTCATAAGCGAAAATTTTGAACCTAAAACTTCCTAGGAAAATTCTAATGCCTTAACTAGTTCCTATATTATATTCATATACTCCATTATGATTTGGTTTCAAAATTTTTAATGTTAACATTTTTGTCCGTTTCTGTTTTTTTCCCACCACTGGAAAACTTTCAGGTCACTTCACCTGTGCTGTATTTAACCAGAATTTTTTTTAGCAGCCCTGAATTTCTGGTTCAGTCATCATCATCATCATCATCATCATCATCATCATCATTATGGTGCTTGCTAAGCATTTACTATATACTAAACACTGTAATAAGTGCTGGTGTAGATAGAAGATAATCAGGTCCCACAGAGGGCTAATAGTCTAAGTAGTAAGGAGTAGAATTTATCTCCATTTTACAGATGAGGTACCTGAAGCCCAGAAAAGTGAAATGACTTGCTCAAGGTCACATAGCAGACAAGTGGCAGAACCAGGATTAGAACTCAGGGTCTTCTGATTCCATGTCTGTCCTCTTTCCACTAGGCCATGCTGCTTCTCATGCTGGTCTACCCTCCCACCCTGCATGGACATACAAATTGATTAATTTAAGGCCGGATAACATAGTGCAATTGTCCCAGAAGTTGGAACCAGTGCAGTGAGGATGTTGGCTTCTGGGAGTGTTCCAGACTGCCCTGCCTGTAGAGTAAGAGGTATTGGTCAATTCATAAGTCACAAGAGCAAGATGGTTTTTCCCAAGGAAACTGCAGTGGGGTTACTGATAATTGTGGAATTTATTAAGAATTTATTATGAGTCAAGCCCTGGGGTAGATACAGAAAAATAAGATTGGACACAGTCCCTTCCCACCTGGGAAGACTGTGAAGTCTAAGGGGGAAGAAAAACAAGTATTTAATCCCTATTTCATCCCTATTTTACAGATGAGGGAACTGAGGCATAAAGAAGTAAAGTAACTTGCCCAAGGGCAAATAGGTAATTAGTGGAGCTGGGACTAGAGCCTAGGTCTCCTAACTCCCATTCCTGTGCTCTTTCCACTAAGCTATGCTTATCCCTACCTTTTCAGAACAGTGGTAGGAAATTGGGCAGGCTTCTGTCACTCCACTTTACCTCAAACTGAGAGAAATATGTCTGGGCAGAAGGCAGAGATTCAGAGCAGATTTAAATATTCTGCTCCTTACTTGACTAGTGCCCTTTTCTGTCCCAGGATGAGATAAGGAAGTTCTATGTTCACATCAAATGCCTAATTGACTGGAACATTTGAAAATGAGTGAAAGCTCCTTTTGATGTGGTGCAAATTTCTGAGCATGGACTTTTCTAATTCCCCAGGTTCATTATCTGATCTTTATATTAAAAGGAAACAGTCCAGAGATGTTTTTAACAGGATTTTTGTCTTAGTTTTTTATTGAACAGATTTCAGGATTTCAGGAGTTTGAAATGTAGCCAACAAACAGTGAGAGTTCTTTCCAGGGCCTCCTTCACCTCCCAGTTCTTCAGACTATACATCAGGGGATTCAGCATAGATATCACCTGGGTGTAAAACACGGAGGCCATTTTATCTGTTTGAAATGAATGACTAGCTGGTGGCTGCATGTACATAAAAATCAGATTCCCGTAGAATGCAGTCATTCCCACTAGGTGGGAACCACAGGTAGAGAAGACTTTGCGTCTGCCTTGGGCAGAACGGATCTTAAGGGTAGTAGAGATGATGAAGATGTAGGAGATCAGAACAACGAGGAGGGAGAAAATCCAATTGAAAGTAGAATCCCCCAAAATGAAATGTTCTATGACATGGGTGTCAGAACAGGACAATACCAGGATGGGTAGGCTATCACAGTAGAAATGATCAATGACATTATCACCAAGGAAGGACAATTGAAACGTGAAGACTACAGTGAATAGAGCGACGGCCAAGCTGTAGATGTAGGGAATGGCAACCAAAAGAGTGCAAACTTTCTCTGATACGATGAGCTTGTAGAGCAGAGGACTGCAGATGGCCACATAGTGGTCGTAGGCCATCACAGACAGGAGGAAAAGTTCGGTAATGATAAAAGTAATGAAACAGCAGAATTGCATAGCACAGAGGTAGAAAGAAATTGATTTTCTCTCCTCCAGCAAATTGACGAGCACTTGGGGGCCCACAGTTGTGGAATAGCCAAAATCAACAAAAGCCAAGTGGCCAAGGAAAAAGTACATAGGAGGTTGAAGTCGAGAATCAGTCCTAGTCAGGAAGATGAGCCACAGGTTCCCCACGACTGTGGTACAACAGATAAGCAGAAACACGATGAAGAGAGGGATCTGCAGCCCTGGAAGATTTGTGAGCCCAGTGAGAATGAACTCACTTGGTTGGGAATGATTTCCCTCAGTCATGATTCCCAGGGTGGGTATCTGTAGCTAGAGAAAAGAGAGCAGTTTAAGTATTATCCTTCACGTTTTAGCTCACATTCATTCAGGAAAGAGAGGTAAAAGGCATTTCTTTAGAACACCTTCAATTTAGATTTTTTTTTCACCTTAAAGAAAAGTTATTCTAGTGTCCAGACTGTGAGCTCATTGTGGACAGGGAATGTGTCTGTTTGTTGTTGTATTGAACTCTCCCAAGTCGTTAATACAGTGTTTTGCATGCATTAAGTACTCAATAAATACGACTGAATGATTGAATAGTCCTTCTTGGACTATTGGACTCGAGGTTTTATTTCACCTAGTTCTTTAGCAGGTTATGGTTAACATAAAACAAGTTTAGAAAAAATTAATGAAGAGCTATCCCCACTCTGGTATATCATGCAGAAAAAATTAGGGACCTGTGGTCAACAAGTATCAGTGGTAGCATTCAATGAGCACCCATTTGGTGTGGTTCACTGTATTAAGTGCTTGGGAAGTACAGACTATCAAAGTGACATGTTTCCTGCCCACAAAAAAGCTTACATCCTACTGGGGGAAGCAAACATAAAAATGTAAAAATAAGCACAGAATATTTTTTATAATTTTGCATGCCATTTAAATTTAACAATGAGAGCATTTCCTTTCTACTTTGATTAAGGCAGTTACTTTATATGCCCAATAGGTGGTCCTCAGAATAAACAGAAACTTTCTTCATGAAAAACGTCAACTCATCAGATAATGAAGACTCTAAGGATTGGCCTTGGTATCTAATAAATGCAGACTTCATAACATAACGAACATGCTTGTGTGAGTTCTTAGATGAGAATTCACCAATAAGCATACATTCATCTCCCCTCTCATGTCTGACAATGACTCTCCTCTGCTTCAAAGTCTTATTGAAGGCACATCTCCTCCAAGAGGCCTTCCCTGACTAAACCCTCCTTTCCTCTTCTCCCACTCCCTTCTGTATCACCCTTATTACCTTTATTCATCCCCCTTCCTAGTCCCATAGCACTTACATACATATCTGTAATTCTGTAATTGAGAAGCAGTATGGTACAGTGGAAAGAGCACAGGCTTGGGAGTCAGAGGTTGTGGGTTCTAATCTTGGGTTTGCCACTTATCAGCTGTGTGACTTCGGGCAAGTCACTTAACTTCTCTGTGCGTTAGTTACCTCATCTGTAAAATAGGGATTAAGACTGTAAGGTCCACGTGGGATAACCTGATTACCTTGTGCCTACCCCAGTGCTTAGAACAGTGCTTGGCACATTCATTCAACCGTATTTATTGAGCTCTTACTGTGTGCAGAGCACTGTACTATGCACTTAACAAATGTCATCATTATTATTGTTAATTTCTTTATATTAATGTCCATCTCCCCCTCTAGACTCTACGCTCACTGAGGGTAGGGTGATGTGATGGTTTTTCATTAGGTTGTACTATCCAAAGTGCTTAGTACAATGCTCTGCACACTGTAAGCATCTATAAATATGGTTGACTGACTGACAAATCAAGTCTCAAGAGAAATTAGATCCTTAGATGAGGGTATATAAAGTGCATGCAAAGGGCAGTCCATTTAGCTAACATTAGTGCTAATATTCATTCATTCAATCGTATTTATTGAGTGCTCACTGTGTGCAGAGCACTGTACTAAGCGCTTGGGAAGTACAAGTTAGCAACATATAGAGACGGTCCCTACCCAACAGTGGGTTCACAGTCTAGAAGGGGGAGACAGAGAACAAAACAAAACATATTAACAAAATAAAATAAATAGAATATGTACAAATAAAATAAATAAATAAATAGAGTAATAAATATGCACAAACATATATACAAATATACAGGTGCTGTGGGGAGGGGAAGGAGGTAAGGCAGGGGGGATGGGGAAGGGGAGGGAGGGGGGAGAGGAAGGACGGGGCTCAGTCTGGGAAGGCCTCCTGGAGGAGGTGAGCTCTCAGTAGGACTTTGAAGGGAGGAAGAGAGCTAGCTTGGCAATGTGTGGAGCGAGGGCATTCCAGGCCAGGGGGATGGCGTGGGCTGGGGGTCGATGGCGGGACAGGCAAGAATGAGGCATGGTGAGGAGATTAGCGGCAGAGGAACAGAGGGTGTGGGCTAGGCTGTAGAAGGAGAGAAGGGAGGTGAGGTAGGAGGGGGTGAGGTGATGGAGAGCCTTGAAGCTGAGGGTGAGGAGTTTTTGCCTGAATATGTGGGGAGAGCAAAGATGTTTGGTGTAGGCATCGTGCTGGTCAGCCTCTTTGGCAATCAATTTCCTCATTGGGGTACAGACAACCATTTCCCTTTAGAGATTCTTCGAGGGATGGAGGAGACTGAAGTTAGTGACCACGTGCCTCTTTAAAGAAATAGGTGGCATCAAGAAAGCAGGCAACAGTGGTTGCCCAGAAAAGCTTGCTAGAAATAGTTGAGCCCCAAGAACAGGGTTCCTCTTTATTGTCATGCCCTAGTGGAAAGAGAATGGGCCTGGAAGTCAGAGGATGTGGGTTCTAAACCTGGCTCCACCACTTATCTGCGTATGGCCTTGGGCAAGTCACCTAACGTCTCTATGCCTCAGTTACCTCATCTGCAAAATGAGGATTTAGACTGTGAGCCCCATGTAGGACAGGGACTGTGTCCAACCTGATTGTCTTGTATCTACCCTAGTGCTTAGAACAATTCTTGAACATTGTAAGCACTTAACATATATGACAAATAGTATTATCATTATTATAATTATTACTATTGTTATTATTATCTACCAACCATAGCCATCATGCTGTGCACCTGTCCACCCATACATATCTTAGGCTTGTGGACCATGAACATGCCTATCAACTCTGTTATACTGAACTCTCCCAAGCACCTAGTATAGTGCTCTGCACACAGCAGTCACTCAAGAAAAATACTTATCAGTTTACTCTAGCACTGTGCTAAGCATTGGGGTAGGTACAGTACAGTCAGATCATGCACAATCTCTTTTCTATATGGGGCTCACAGTTTATGATTCCCATTTTATAGATGAGGAAACTGAGACACAGCGAAGGTAAGTGAAGTAAAGCCCATTGTCATGCATCCAGTTAGTGGTGGAGCTGGGATTAGAACCCAGGTTTCCAGATTCCAAGCCCTGGTCTCTTGCCATTAAGCCATGCTACTTCCTTGCCCTAGAGCTGACCCTGATCTTAGATATCTTGATTTGCCTTTGCATCATTTCAGTCCCAAATAAAATCAAGGATTTCTAAATGACTTTAGGAGCATCTCATAAAAATCAGCAGTGGGATTCATAGATAAAATAAAATCCACAAGCAGAAAAGCAATTCCATAGGCCACAAAGATTGGGTCTTCTAACTTTATTGTGCTCTTTCAAGTGATTAGAAGAGTGCTCTGCTCAAAAGGAAGATAAGATTACCCTATCAGGACTGAAGTAAAGGGTGAAAATATGAGTGTCTAATGGCAATAATACAGGAAAAGACTGGGAGAGACAACATATATTAAGGTCAATTAGAACAAGAAGACAATATGAAGTATTAATAATAATGGTATTTTTAAGCACTTATGTGCTGAACACTGTTCTAAGCACTGGGGTAGATGCAAGGTAATTCATTACCTCCAACCTCCCAAACCCCTGTTTTCAACACAAGGATTGAGAAGCAGTGTTTTCTAATGGAAAAAGCATAGGCCTTGGAATCGGAGGACATGTGTTCTAATCTTGGTTCTGCTACATGTCTGCTGTATGCCTTGGGCAATTCACTTAACTTCTTTGCACCTCAGTAATCTCATATGTAAAATGGAGATTAAGACTGCGAGCCCCATCTGGGACAGGGACTGTGTCCAACCTGATTACCTGGTATCAGCCCTTGCACTAGACACACAGTCGGCATTTAACAAATCATCATCATCATCAATCGTATTTATTGAGCGCTTACTATGTGCAGAGCACTGTACTAAGCGCTTGGGAAGTACAAATTGGCAACATATAGTGACACTCCCTACCCAACAGTGGGCTCACAGTCTAAAAGGGGGAGACAGAGAACAAAACCAAACATACTAACAAAATAAAATAAATAGAATAGATATGTACAAGTAAAATAAATAAACAAATAAATAAATACAGTAATAAATATGTACAAACATATATACATATATACAGGTGCTGTGGGGAAGGGAAGGAGGTAAGATGGGGGGATGGAGAGGGGGATGAGAGGGAGAGGAAGGAAGGGGCTCAGTCTGGCAAGGCCTCCAGGAGGAGGTGAGCTCTCAGTAGGGCCTTGAAGGGAGGAAGAGAGCTAGCTTGGTGGATGGGCAGAGGGAGGGCATTCCAGGCCCGGGGGATGACGTGGGCCGGGGGTCGATGGCGGGACTGGCGAGAACGAGGTACGGTGAGGAGATTAGCAGCGGAGGAGCGGAGGGTGCGGGCTGGGCTGTAGAAGGAGAGAAGGGAGGTGAGGTAGGAGGGGGCGAGGTGATGGAGAGCCTTGAAGCCCAGGGTGAGGAGTTTCTGCCTGGTGTGCAGATTGATTGGTAGCCACTGGAGATTTTTGAGGAGGGGAGTAATATGCCCAGAGCATTTCTGGACAAAGATAATCCGGGCAGCAGCATGAAGTATGGATTGAAGTGGAGAGAGAAACGAGGATGGGAGATCAGAGAGAAGGCTGATGCAGTAGTCCAGACGGGATAGGATGAGAGCTTGAATTAGCAGGGTAGCGGTATGGATGGAGAGGAAAGGGCGGATCTTGGCAATGTTGCGGAGCTGAGACCGGCAGGTTTTGGTGACGGCTTGGATGTGAGGGGTGAATGAGAGAGCAGAGTCGAGGATGACACCAAGGTTGCGGGATTGTGAGACGGGAAGGATGGTAGTGCCGTCAACAGAGATGGGAAAGTCAGGGAGAGGACAAGGTTTGGGAGGGAAGACAAGGAGTTCAGTCTTCGACATGTTGAGCTTTAGGTGGTGGGCAGACATCCAGATGGAGATGTCCTGAAGGCAGGAGGAGATGCGAGCCTGGACAGAGGGGGAGAGAGCAGGGGCAGAGATGTAGATCTGGGTGTCATCAGCGTAGAGATGATAGTTGAAGCCGTGGGAGCGAATGAGGTCACCAAGTGAGTGTGTGTAGATCGAGAACAGAAGGGGACCAAGCACTGAACCTTGGGGAACCCCCACAGTAAGAGGATGGGAGGGGGAGGAGGAGCCTGCAAGTGTCACATTTAAGGATTCTAAGGTTGATTAAGTCATTAATCAAGCTGTACAGTAACAATAATAAAAATACAATAAATAAATATAGTATTTGTTTAGTACTTAGTATTCATCAATAATTATACTAAGTGTTGAGGTATATACAAGTTAATCAGGTTGGACACAGTCCCTTTCCCGAATGGGGCTCACAGTCTAAGTAGGAGGGAGAACAGGTATTGAATTTCAATTTCACAATCGAAACAGGCACAGAGAAGCTAAGTGAATTGCCCAAGTTCACACAGCAGGCAATTGGTAGAGCTGGGATTAGAATTCAGGTCCCCTGACTCCCAGGCCCCTATTCTTTCTACAAGGCCATACTGCTTCTCTAATATGTAATATGCATACAATACAAAATATACATATAATGTACATTCACCCTGGGGGAAAATGCAGATATTTCTTACAATATTAACATTTAATATTTTATGATAAGCATGTGACCAAGGTATCAGTAAGCACTTGGGGGAGTACTACTTTACTCCAATGCGATTGTTAATTATTTGATGGTAGAACTGTCAAATAGTACATAGTAAGTGCTTAATAAATACCATCAAAAAACAACTATCGCCCTTCTCAGAGGACACTTACCCACTAAAACACCTCTGTTTTCTTTCTCAAGCAGTTGATGCAAACAGAATATATGGTAGAGAGAAACTATGTGACTGAGTTTGTTCTCTCAGGAATATCAAACCATCCAGAATGGCAGATTCCTCTCTTCCTGGTGTTCCTAATTATCTATCTTATTACAGCAATAGGAAATCTTGGGATAATCACGATTACCAATATAGATTCTCGACTCAAAGTTCTGATGTATTTTTTCTTCTGGCATTTGGCTTTTATCAATCTAGGTAATTCCACCGCTATTGCCCCCAAAATGCTGGTGAACTTCTTAGCAGAGAATAAAACCATTTCCTATGGCTCATGGAAAAAATAAATGTAGCCCCAAAGATAACTCTGAATGGAAATTCTGGTTTCTTCACATCTCACATTTTAGAATCACATTGATTTGAAGACTGTGAGCATCAAATGTTGTGTTTGGCTCAGGGACTGGATCCTGAAAGACTGTGGGGCATAACACTGTTCAAACATGGGGAAAAGAAATAGTAAAGAGAGACCAAGTTTGACTTCAGGATCCTGAGAGGTAGGTTAGCAGGGAAAGGGGCCACCTGCTAGTCCTAAATGTGGAACAAGCAAACCATGTCTCATAGTTCCACTCTACTACAGGGAAAAAGGGGAAGGAAATAGATGGATGAGGGAGGAGGGGGTTTCACCAAAGCACTGAACCTGAAAAGATCAAGGACAGAAGTAAGTGGGGAAGGTTAAGGTGATAGTCTCTTGGTGGAGGCGGTACTAGGCCCACATTTTGGGGGCTACACATGAACTGAAAGGCCCCGTACATTCAGTTCAGGAGTGGGGATATAGCAATTCTTTTTCCTCTCCTCTCCTACATGAGGCTATTCCATCCACTCCTAGCTCTGAAAAGGAGTCAAAGGAGAGGAAAATTGGCAGTGTGTACTCAAAGTTTCTCCCTGACTACCTGGAAAAGCATCCTTTAGTATGGTTATATGTGGCTCTATGGATTTTCAGATTGATAATATGTGCCCTTATTAGTATGAAACTTGCCTATTGCAAGATTTGAAAATCGGATTTGTTTTAAGGGTGAACAAATGTCTGGAGTGTTTGATTGAACTATGGGCCGAGGATGAGATTTTTATTAATGGTTGTGATCATTGCCATGATTCCTCTCTGCTATTTTTATTGTAGTAGTAGTTGTAGTGGTAATAGAATTTATTAAGCAGTTAGTGTGATTGTGCATGAATATTAATGTTAATGTGTTATTGTTCAGATTCGATGAGATTATGAAACTTCACATTCCAGCAATATTTGTATTTTGGGAGTATATTGAGGAAGTGTCTGACCAAGACTATGTCCACATGGGCTAAGTGAAGTAGAGTTTCAAATTGATATTATCATCATTATCATTATCACCAGCAGAAGTATAAGGATATCTTCAGTATTTACTGGCACTGAACAAAGAGTCTGGGAAAATACAGTAGGCCTTAAAGACATTTCCTGCCCTTGAGAAGCTTACAAACCATGGGAGATGAGCAGACACATATTGTCAAATTTACATTCAGCAAAAGAGTAAAGAACATTGGTGTAAAATTAGAAAACAAAAGCCATTAAACAACTAGATGGATAGATAATAATAGTCATGTTAATTCATTAGAAGTGAGGTGACATGCTCAGTTAGATGGTGAATTCGTTGGTAAAGTCTCCTGAAGAAGGTGAATTTTTGAGAGGGAGATACATGGTTTAGTGGATCGGCAGGAGGAGAAGTATGATGAAGAATGGAAGGTTTGAACAGCAGATGTGAGAGAGGAGTGAGCTAGGAACAGTTAGAGAATCACATACTACTACTACTACTACTACTACTACTACTACTAATAATAATAATAATAATGGCATTTGTTAAGCACTTACTATGTGCCAAGCACTGTTATAAGCATTGGGTTAGATACAAGGTAATCAGGTTGTCCCATGTAGAGCTCACAGTCTTAATCCCCATTTTACAGATGAGGTAATGGAGGCACACAGCAGACAAGTGGCAGAGCTGGAATTTTAACTCACATCCTCTGACTCAAAAGCTCATACTCTTTCCATTAAGCCATGCTGCTTAGTGAATGAAGGATGTGTGAAAAGGCAAATATTTCTCCAATATCTAAGGAGACCTTCCTAACCTTCAGCCTCCAGAGCCCCAGGGGTAAGAGGGTCCAGTGCTGCACAGTTTGAGCTTTTCCTTGCCTACTGCTACTGCTTTTGTGATTCTTCCAAGCCTAGTATTCCCATCCACTACTTCTTATCTGTTGTGAGAAGGTCCAGGAAGAATAGTTCTCACTGATAATCACTAAATAATGAGATGGGATGACTTCAATTTACAGCAAGAGATCAGGCAATTTTCTATTGATTTTGAAATATTCAATCAATCAATCATATTTATTGAGCACTTCCCAAGTGCAGAATACCGTACTGTTTGGGAAAGTACAATATGAATCATTAAATGCTTGAGAACCCTGACTGGATCTCTTTGTTGTTTCCCCCATCCCAGCCCCACAGCACTTATTTCTATATCTGACATTTATTTGTCTGTATTGATGTTGGTTTGACCTCTCTAGATTGTAAGCTCATTGTGGGCAACAAATATGTCTGGTTATTGTTGTACTTGGACTCCCTTACCCCTGGGGCTCTGGAGGTTGAGGGTTGGGAAGGTCTTCTTAGATACTGGAGAAATATTTGCCTTTTCACACATCCTTCATTTCTACAAGAGATGACTTAGGAGGGAATGTGTCTGTTATGTTCTTGTGTTTCAACTCTAACCAATGGTTGGTACAGTGTCCCACACACAGTAAGTGCTCAGTAAATACAATTAGTTGACTGACTGATTGGTGTCCAGTAAAATGAGAGGGAGAGCAGAAGCCTCTAATAATAATTATGCTATTTGTTAAGTTCTTACTATATACCAAGCATTGTATGAAGCACTGGGGTAGATACAATTTAAGTATAATGTACAAGGTTCTGAGGTAACTGAGTCACAGGGAAGTTAAATAATAGCAATAATAATGGCATTTGTTAAGCACTTACTATGTGCCGAGCACTGTTCTAAATACTGGAGTAGATGCAAGGTAATCAGGTTGTCCCACGTGGGCTCACAGTCTTCAATCTCCATTTTACAGATGAGGTAACTGAGGCACAGAGAAGTTAAGTGACTTGCCCAAAGTCACACAGCAGACAAGTGGGGGAGCAGGATTAAAACCTATGACCTCTGGCTCCCAAGCCTGTGCTCTTTCCACTAATGTGTGCTGCTTCACTCCTAAGTGTGCTCTCCTTTGCACTTAGTACAATTTGCAGCCACAGCACACAACGGGTGCTCAATAAATATGATTAATTGATTGATAGATATTTTTCCTCCTATATTCATTTTAGTGTCTGTTTCTCTTCTACATTATAAACTCCTTGAGGCCATGGATCATATTTGCTACTCTATTATACTTTCCCAAATGCTTAGAGCAGTGCTATGTATGCAGTAGGTGCTCAATAAATACTACTGATTTATCGATTGTTTGCCTCTTTTTGTGTCTTTCTATTAAAAATATAAATTAATGAAGAAATACTTTGCAAAACAATGCAAAAAATAACTACACAAAGTAAGCCTAACCCTATATACCAAACTCATGAGTCACAGTAGCAAAGGATGGATAAAAATAAGTTTGGAGCTATGTACTAATAGTATTGCCTCAGAGTCTGTCTTAAAAACTAGCATGCTAACTCAGAGATTTCACAATGCATTCTCTATTCCAGATCATTTATGAAATCATAGTAATGATAGTAATAATAATGATAATGTTAATTGCTTACTATGTACTAAGCAGTGCTAGGGTATATATCAGTTAATCAGGTTGGACAGATGGGGCTCATAGTCTAAGTAGAAGAGAGATACCAGATTTATCAGATAAATTGATAAATTGAACAGGTCCTAACAATAATCCCTAGTAACTCTTTGTCTAGGAAAATGAACATTAAGAGCAGCATGGTATAGTAGATAAAGGGCGGGCCTGGAAGTCAGAAGCTCTGCCACTTGTCTACTGTGTGACGTCGGGCAAATCACTTAAATCCTCTAAATCTCAGTTTCCTCATCTGTAAAATGGGGATGGAGACTGTGAGCAACACGTGGGACAGGGACTGCATCCACCCCGATTTCCTTGTATTCACCCCAACACTTAGTACAGTGCCTGACATATAGTAAGCACTTAACAAATACCAGAATTATCATTGTTATTATGATTATTTATCCTCCTATTCTTTTTTTCCCATCTTTACCAAGCTTCCCATTCATGACAGGATGTCATCTCCAATCCTAGAATCACAATATGCAATAAGATACATGGTCTTCTTCAAGCATGCAGGAGTGACTATATTACTATATATATTGCCATGATAATCGGGGCCTAAAATGGCACCTTGAAGTGAATCCTCCAGAGCAAAGAAATCCATCCACTCAAAATATCTGAATGTTATAGGGATAATTCAAAACCAAATGCATTCTGAGGTGAGATTTCTTGAGGTAATGTGGGTCTGGATGGGAACATACAGAAGAGTAGCCCTCAATCAATATAAATACTGAAGATTCCTTCCACCCTCGACCAGTAATGTATAGAGTTAATTCCCAGGACTATCTAGCCCAAAATTTATCACACCATTTGTCCAAATTCGTCAAGCAATTCTTCTCACTCAATTTAACTTTGCATAGGCTGACAATGATAATAACTTATTATTAAGCACTTACCATGTGCCAATCACTGTACTAAGCACTAAGATAAGATATAAGAAAATTAGATTGAGCACTTGGGGCTCACAGTCTAAATATCCTGGATATTTGTTTTATTTTGCCCTGGGACATTTAAGTTACTGCAATCAAGTTCTCAAAGAGGAAAGTCCTTGAACATTGATTATTTAAGGATTACAGAGTAGGGTGCTGTCTAATTAGGAGACAACATCATTCTTCTGCTCCAAGGGAGCTGGCATTTCCTTTGTGATTCCACTGTACCCTGGGAACAGGGGGCAAGACTGAGGTCCTTAGAGGGAAGCAGAAACAAATAAGATGCTCCAGCAGCTTCAAGCAAGAACTGAGTGAAGAAAAACAACGTCTCCTCCTCAGGTCAGTCAGATTTCCAGGTTTCGTTCTGCATTTTCTTTAATGTTCAGAACCAAACCAAATGTTTACTTGATGAGATAAGTTATCTAATTCACTTGAAGGAAACTATTTAGGGGTTGCTTCATTCAGGACAAAATGCTGCCATCACGACTGAATTACTTTTCCATTAATTAAGAGAGGTAAATCATGTTTTTCAGAATTACAAATAAGTGGTGGGCAGGGATGTTTTCCTTCTTTATGAGCTGACTTGCTGCTGCTGCTGCTGCCGCTGCGGCTGCCGCTGCTGCTACCATCTTGTCTTCTGCTCCAGTACTTCATGCTGCAGGAATTTCCTTAAAGGTGAACACAACCAAATTCTCCTTTAAAATAAGCATTTAACATAATTGACAACAAATAATATCATCATAGCTATTCGCATGCTTGATATTAATATTTTACATTAATTATTAATTATTAATGCTTGAGTAGCAGCGTGACTCAGAGGAAAGATTGCGGGCTTGGGAGTCAGAGGGCACAGATTCTAATCCCGGCTCTGCCACTAGTCTGCTGTGTGGACTTGGACTTGTCACATCACTTCTCTAAGCCTCAGTTACCTCATCCGGAAAGTGGGGATAAAGACTGTGAGCCCCACGTGGGACAAACTGATTACCTTGTATCTAACCCAGTGCTTAGAACAGTGCTCAGCACATAGTAAGTGCTTAACAAATACTATTATTATTAATACTTCATATTGCCTTCTTGTTCTGATTGACCTCAATATATGTTGTCTCTCCCAGTCTTCTCCTCTAATATTGTCATTAGACCCTCATTTTTTCACCCCTTACTTCAGTCCTGATAGGATAATCTTATCTTCCTTTTGTGCAGAGCACTGTTCTAATGACTTGAAAGAGCACAATAGAGTTAGAAGACCCAATCCCTGTGGCTTATGGAATTGCTTTTCTGCTCGTGGATTTTATTTTATCTATGAAGCTCACTGGGTTTTTATTGAGATGCTCTTAGAGTCACTTGTAAACCCTTGATTTTATTTGGGACTGAAATGATGCAAAGGTAAATCAAGATATCTAAGATCAGGGTCAGCTCTAGGGCAGGGAAGTAGCATGGCTTAATGGCAAGAAAACAGGGCTGGGAATCAGGATACCTGGGTTCTAATCCCAGCTCCACCACTTACTAGATGTGTGACAATGGGCTTAACTTCATTTACGTTCTCTATGTCTCAGTTTCCTCATCTATAAAATGGGAATAAAATGTCTATTTTCCCTCTTCCTTTCAAAGACTGTGAGCCCCATATGGAAAAGAGATTGTTCATGATCTGACTGTACTGTACCTACCCCAATGCTTAGCACAGTGCTAGAACATAACTGCTTAAGAAAACTAATAAGTATTTTTCTTGAGTGACTGCTGTGTGCACAGCATTGTACTAAGTGCTTGGAAGAGTTCAGTATAACAGAGTTGATAGGCATGTTCCTTATACAGAAGCCCAAGATACATATGGGTTGAGGAAAAGTGAACATAGGCCAGCATGAAGGCTATGTTTGGTAGATTAATAATAATAATAATAATAATAATAATAATTGTGGTATGTGTTAAGTGCTTACAGTGTTCCAAGAATTGGTCTAAGCACTGGGGTAGATACAAGATACTCAGGTTAGATACGGTCCCTGTCCTACATTCTAAATCCTCATTTTACAGATGAGGTAACTGAGGCATAGAGAAGTTAAGTGACTTGCCTAAGGTCATCATCATCATCATCAATCGTATTTATTGAGCGCTTACTATGTGCAGAGCACTGTACTAAGCGCTTGGGAAGTACAAATTGGCAACATATAGAGACAGTCCCTACCCAACAGTGGGCTCACAGTCTAAAAGGGGGAGACAGAGAACAAAACCAAACATACTAACAAAATAAAATAAATAGGATAGATATGTACAAGTAAAATAAATAAATAAATAAATAAATAGAGTAATAAATATGTACAAACATATATACATATATACAGGTGCTGTGGGGAAGGGAAGGAGGTAAGATGGGGGGATGGAGAGGCGGACGAGGGGGAAAGGAAGGAAGGGGCTCAGTTTGGGAAGGCCTCCTGGAGGAGGTGAGCTCTCAGCAGGGCCTTGAAAGGAGGAAGAGAGCTAGCTTGGCGGATGGGCAGAGGGAGGACATTCCAGGCCCGGGGGATGACGTGGGCCGGGGGTCGATGGTGGGACAGGCAAGAACGAGGTACGGTGAGGAGATTAGCGGCGGAGGAGCAGAGGGTGCGAGCTGGGCTGTAGAAGGAGAGAAGGGAGGTGAGGTAGGAGGGGGCGAGGTGATGGAGAGCCTTGAAGCCCAGGGTGAGGAGTTTCTGCCAGATGCGCAGATTGATTGGTAGCCACTGGAGATTTTTGAGGAAGGGAGTAATATGCGCAGAGCGTTTCTGGACAAAGATAATCCAGGCAGCAGCATGAAGTATGGATTGAAGTGGAGAGAGACACGAGGATGGGAGATCAGAGAAAAGGCTGGTGCAGTAGTCATACGCAGACAAGTGGTGGAGCCAGGTATAGAACCCACATCCTCTGACTTCCAGGCCCATTCTCTTTCCACTAGGGCATGACAATAAAAAGGAACCCTGTTCTTGGGGCTCAACAATCTCTGGCAAGCTTTTCTGGGCAGCCACTGTTGCCCCCTTACTTGATGCCACCTATTTCTTTAAAGAGGTATGTGGTCACTAACTTCACTCCCCACCATCCCCCCAAGGATCTCTAAAGAGAAACTCTTGTCTGTATCCTAATGAGGAAACTGATTTCCAAAGAGGCTGGCCAGCACTACGTCTATACCAAACTTCTGTGCTCTCCCCACATATTAACACTAATGTTAGCTAAATGGACTGGCCTTTGCATGTGCTTTATATACACTCATCTAAGGATCTAATTTCTCTTGAGACTTGAGTTTGTCAGTCAGTCAACCATATTGATAGATGCTTACATTGTGCAGAGCACTGTACTAAGCACTTAGGATAGTAGAACCTAATGATAAACCATTACATTCCCTACTCACAGTGAGCTTAGAGTCTAGAGGGGGAGAAAGACATTAATATAAAGGAATTAATAATAATATTAATGATGGCATTTGTTAAGTACTTAGTACAGTGTTGTGCACACAGTAAGAGCTCAATAAATACGATTGAATGAATGTGCCAAGCAGTGCTCTAAGCACTGGGTTAGATACAAGGTAATCAGGTTATCCCATGTGGGTCTTACAGTCTTAATCCCCATTTTACAGATGAAGTAACTGAGGCACAGAGAAGTTAAGTGACTTGCCCGAAGTCACACAGCTGATAGGTGGCAAACCCGGGATAGAACACACAATCTCTGACTCCGAAGCCCGTGCTCTTTCCACTGAACCATGGCTGTTTCTCAACTACAGAATTACAGATATGTACATATGTGCTGTGGGGCTAGGTAGGGGGATGAATAAAGTGAATAGGGGTGATGCAGAAGGGAGTGGGAGAAGAGGAAAGGAGGGTTTAGTCAGAGAAGGCCCCTTGAAGGAGATATGCCTTCAAACTTGCACTTCCCAAGTGCTTAGTCCAGTGCTCTGCACACAGTAAGCACTCAATAAATACGATTGAATGAATGAATAATAATAATAATAATAATAATAATGTTGGTATTTGTTAAGTGCTTACTATGTGCCAAGCACTGTTCTAAGCGCTGGTGTAAATACAGGGTAATCAGGTTGTCTCTCGTGGGGCTCAGTCTTAATCCCCATTTTGCAGATGAGGTAACTGAGGCACAGAGAAGTTAAGTGACTTGCCGAAAGTCACAGAGCAGGCAAGTGGCAGAGCCGGGATTACAACCCACGAACCCTGACTTCCAAGCCCGGGCTCTTTCCATTGAGCCACGCTGTTTCTCTGAGGCTTTGAAGCAGGGGAGAGTCACTGTTGGACATGAGAAGAGTTGAATCTCCGCTTCTTGGTGAATTCTCTTCTAAGAACTGACACAAGCATGTTCATTCTGTTATGAACTTTGCATTTATTCAATACCAAGGTCACTACTTAGAGTCTTGATTATCTGATGTGTTGAAGTTTTTCACCAAGAAAGTTTCTGTTTATTTCGAGGACCACCTATTAGGCATATGAAGTAACAGCCCTAATCAAAGTAGAAAGGAAATGCTCTCTTTTGAATAAATTTTAACAGCAGACAAAATTATAAAAATATTCTGTACTTATTTCTATGTTTGCTTCCCCTGGTAGTATGTAAGCTTTTTCTGTGCAGGGAACATGTCACTTTGATAGTCTGTACTTTCCAAGCACTTAGTACACTAAACCACACCAAATGGGTGCTCAATGAATGCTACCATTGATACCTGTTGACCGCAGGTCCCTAATCTTTTCCACATCATATGCCAGAGTGGGGATAGCTCTTCATTAATTTTTTCTATACTTGTTTTATGTTAACAGTAACCTGCTAAAGAACTGGGAAAATAAAAAGGTGCAGAACCTCAAACTGTTCAAGATCCAAAAAGGACTATTCAATCTTTCAATCATATTTATTGAGGTCCTACTGTGTGCAAAGCACTCTACTAAACAGTTGGTCTCCCAAGGTGAAAAAAAATCTAAATTGAAGGTACTCTAAAGAAATGCCTTTTACCTCTTCTTTCTGAATGAATATGAGCTGAAACGTGAAGGATAATACTTAAACTGCTCTCTTTTCTCTAGCTACAGATACCCACCCTGGGAACCATGACTAAGGGAAATCGTTCCCAACCGAGTGAGTTCATTCTCACTGGGCTCACAAAACTTCCAGAGCTGCAGATCCCTCTCTTCGTCGTGTTTCTGCTTATCTATTGTACCACACTCGTGGGGAACCTGGGCCTAATCTTCCTTACCAGGACTGATTCTCGACTTCAAACTCCCATGTACTTTTTCCTTGGCCACTTGGCTTTGGTTGATGTTGGTCATTCCACAGCTGTGGGCCCCCAAGTGCTGGTCAATTTGCTGGAGGAGAGAAAATCCATTTCCTTCTACCTCTGTGCCGTGCAATTCTGTTGCTTCATTACTTTTATCATTACCGAAATTTTCCTCATGTCTGCGATGGCCTACGACCGCTATGTGGCCATCTGCAATCCTCTGCTCTACAAGCTCATCATCTCGGAGAAAGTTTGCACTCTTTTGGTTGCCATTCCCTACATCTACAGCTTGGCTGTCTCCCTGTTCTCGGTAGTCTTCACATTTCAGTTGTCCTTCTGTGGCAATAACATCATTGATCATTTCTATTGTGATAGCCTACCCATCCTGGCATTATCCTGTTCTGACACCCATTTCATAGAATATTTCATTTTGGGGGATTCTACTTTCATTTTGATTTTCTCCCTCCTGGTTGTCCTGATCTCCTACATCTTCATCATCTCTACCATCCTAAAGATCCGTTCTGCCCAAGGCAGACACAAAGTCTTCTCTACTTGTGGTTCCCACCTAGTGGGGGTGACTGTGTTCTACGGGACTCTGATTTTTATGTACATGCGGCCACCAGCTAGTCATTCATTTGTAACAGATAAAATTGCCTCCGTGTTTTACACCCAGGTGCTTCCTATGCTGAACCCCATGATCTACAGTCTGAGGAACCGGGAGGTGAAAGAGGCCCTGGAAAGAACTCTCACTGCTCATTGGTTACATTTCAAACTCTTGAAATTCTGAAATCTGTTCAATAAAACAGTTTCATAATAAGACCAAAATCCCGTTAAAAGCATCTCTGGACTGTTTCTTTTTAATATAAAGAGCAGATAATGAATCTGGGGAATTAGAAAGGGACCATGATCAGAAATTTGCACCACATCAAAAGGAATTTTCACTCATTTTCAAATGTTCCAGTCAATTAGGTATTTGACATGAAGATAAAGCTTCGTTATCTCATACTGGGACAGAAAAGGACACTAGTCAAGCAAGGAGCAGAATATTTAAATCTGCTCTGAATTTCTGCCTTCTGCCCAGACATATTTCTCTCAGTTTGAGGTAAAATGGAGTGACAGAAGCCTGCCCAATTTCCTACCACTGTTCTGAAAAGGTAGGGATAAGCATAGCTTGGTGGAAAGAGCACAGGAATGGAGTTAGGAGACCTAGGCTCTAGTCAATCAATCAATCAATCAATCAATCAGTCATATTTATTGAGTGCTTGCTGTGTGCAGAGCACTGTACTAAGTGCTTGGGAAGTACAAGTTGGCAACATATAGAGACAGTCCCTACCCAACAGTGGGCTCATAGTCTAAAAGGGGGAGAGATTTTGCAAGTTTAACTGTAAAAATCTCTGAAGCCAGAACCAGATGTGTAATTCTGCAATCAATGGTTTTTGAGCACTTACTGTGGGCAGAGCACTCTACTAAGCACTTGGGAAAGCACAACAGAGTTGGTACCTGTAGTCACTGTCCATAAAGAGCTGACAGTCTACAGTTTGCAGTCTTTAAAAATCCCAAACTCTATAAAGCATGAAGCACTTTTGTCTCCTCCTCTGCCCCCCACCTCCCAAAGCATTAAGAGATTTTGGAGGCTGGGAAAACTCAGTAACACTAGCTAAACAGACAAACAAGAATTTGTAGGGAACCTTATCCTTTCTCACTTCCTGGTATCCCTCCAAA
Source organism: Tachyglossus aculeatus (assembly GCF_015852505.1). NCBI lineage: Eukaryota > Metazoa > Chordata > Mammalia > Monotremata > Tachyglossidae > Tachyglossus > Tachyglossus aculeatus. The sequence continues at coordinate 1,395,185 of NW_024045092.1, forward strand.
TGTTTTCCATTTAGTGTTTTGCCTCTCCAGCAATGACCTGTATGCTGCTTCTCCTCTCTTCTTCCCCAGCTCCATTAGCTGAGCCCCCAGACTGATCCCCCTCCTTCCTCTCCCCCTCCTCCTCCTCCCCAACCTCCTCCTCTTCCCCATCCCCCTCCTCTTCCCCATCCCCCGACCTTACCTCCTTCCCCTCCCCACAGCACCTGTATATATATGTTTGCATGTATTTATTATTTTATTTATTTTACTTGTACATATTTATTCTATTTTATTTTGTTTATGTTTTTGTTTGTCTCCCCCTTCTAGATTGTGAGCACACTGTTGGGTAGGGACTGTCTCTATATGTTGCCAACTTGTACTTCCCAAGCGCTTAGTACAGTGCTCTGCACAGAGTAAGCGCTCAATAAATACAATTGAATGAATAGTCCCAGCTCCACTCCTTACCTGCTATTTGCCTTTGGGTGAGTCACTTTACTTCTTTATGCCTCTGTTTCCTCATCTGTAAAATAAGGATAAAATAGGGATTAAATTCTTGTTTTCCTTCCCCCTTAGACTGTGAGCCCCAGGTGGGAAGGGACTGTGTACAATCTGATTTTTCTGTATCTACCCCAGGGCTTGACCTCATAATAAATTCTTAATACATGCCACAATTATAAGTAACCCCACTGCAGTTTTCTTGGGAAAAATCATCTTGCTCCTGTGACTTATAAATTGATCAATGTCTCTTACCCTACAGGTAGGGCAGTATGGGATACTTCTGGAAGCCAACATCCTCACTGCATTGTCTCCAACGTCTGGGACAATGGCACTATGTTATCTGGTCTTAAATTAATCAATTTCTTTGTCCATGTACGGGGGGTGGGTAACCAGCATGAGAAGCAGCATGGCCTAGTGGAAAGAGGACAGGCCTCGAATCAGAAGGCCCTGAGTTCTGCCACTTGTCTGCTGCGTGACCTTGAGCAAATCACTTCACTTCTCTGGGCTTCAGTTACCTCATCTGTAAAATGGGGATACATTCTATTCCTTCCTACTTAGACTATGAGCTCTCTGTGGGATCTGATTATGTTGTATCTACTCCAGCACTTATTACAGTGTTTAGCATATAGTATATGCTTAGCAAGCACCATGATGATGATGATGATAATGATGATGATTGGACCAGAAATTCAGGGCAGCTAAAAAAAATTCTGGTCAAATACAGCACAGGTGAAGTGACTTGTAATTTTTCCAGTGGTGGGAAAAAAAACAGAAACAGACAAAAATATTAACATTAACATTTTTTAAACCAAATCATAATAGAGTATATGAATATAATTTAGGAACTAGTCAAGGCATTAGAATTTTCCTAGGAAGTTTTAGGTTCAAAATCTTCACTTATGAATTTTAATAAAAGTCAGATGTTTGTCAACCAGGAACACAGAAACAAGAAGAGTTTTTGATATTTGAAATAACTACTTAACATTCACTAATCCCAAGCAATAATATGCTTTGAAAGACACCAAATTAAACGTTGGAAATGAAATTCAATTTCTATAAGAAGAAATTCAAATGAAATTCAATTGAATTCCTTTTCAGAATCTCAAAGCAAGTGAACAAGATCTGATCTTAATGACAACTTATTATAAAATTGAGCCCCCTCAATTTGCTTATATCCCCTACATGGAAAAGATGGGAGAGAATTTTGGTACATATGCTATTACTGAAAGTGACTTTAAAATGTTGAGTATAGAAAATAGCAACTTTCAAATAATTAGCAATTCAGAAAGAATTTTCTGAGAAATAATTCTCTTAAAATCATAGTAACAAAATTTTCAACAGTAGAAAATTCTTACTAAATGAAAGCTGCCTTTCTCTCTCTCTTTTTCTTTCTCTCTTAGAGTGTGAGTTCCACATGGGGCAGGAACCGTATCTGAAGTGATTACCTATATACATCCAAGAAAAGTGGTTGACATATAGTAAGGGTTTAATAGTATTATTGTCAAGTCATAATCAACTCTTTCAATTGCATAAGGGGCTGCGGAGTGTGTGTGTGTGTGTTTGTGTGTTTGTGCGTGTAGGAGTAGATGGGGCAGCTAAAGAAGCAGCAGGACCTAAAGGATAAAGTTCGGGCCTAGGAGTCAGAAGGACCTGGGTTCTAATCCTGGCTCTGCCTCTGGTCTGCTGTGTGACTTTGATCAAGTCACTTTGCTTTTCTGTCCCTCAGTTACCTTATCTGTAAACTGGGAATTAAGACTGTGATCCCCATATGGGTTAGGGACTGTGTCCAACCGATTACCTTGTATCTACTACAGTACTTAGAACTGTGCTTGTCACATTGTAAGAGCTTAACAGATACCATAATTATTACATTATTTTTATCCAGTCTACCTTCCACAAATGCAGTGTATTACATATGGCCTCAGAACTTTTGCAAAACAACAAGCCTGCAACTTAAAGGAGAGGTCCACTTGGGTTGAGGCAGGAGTAGGAAGGGGTGCCCTGCTGCAGTAATCTTTCATCAACTTCTTTGGTTTTATTCTTTCCCACCTGTGGTGACATTTCATTTTGAAAGCTGTGTTAAACTCTTTCAGGGAAGGCATCCTATCTACTTACTGTATGGCACTCACCCAAATGCTTAGTACAGTGTCCTATGCACACTAAGTGCTCATTAAATGCTACTGATTGATTTTACCACATAATCAATCAATTAATGGTATTTATTGAACATTTACTATTTGCAGAGCACAAGATAAATTAGCAGTCATATTCCCTGTCCATGATGAGCTTACAGTACAGAGAAGGGCTTGCAATTCCTCTGTTCCCACTTTCAAATGTCTCTGTGACTCTTGGCCCACTGGGGTATGCTATTTAAAATCCTTATTAAGGTATACTTCTGAGTTGTGCACTGTTTACTTTACACATTCCCTAATGGGTCCTTCAGGAACCATATTCCAAGGGGAATATATTTCAATATATAGTTTATCCCGTGTAATCTGCATTTTTATCAAGAGTATTCAGAAGAAGAAGAAACTGGATTGTTCATTTTTCCATAATGTAACCTATACTTTTAAATACTGGTTAAAAACTGCCTTCCTAAAGGAACTGTCCTCTAAATTATCCATATAAGAGTGTAAGTGTTAAAGAGGTATGGGGAAGGACATCTGCTAGGGACTGATGATCTTGGAGATTTCATAACTTCCAGTACTGAGGTATGTTGGGCTTTACTGAATTGTGTGATTTCCTGGTAATTAATAACCATAATGAGATAATTGGGATGGCACAATATCTGGCATCTTCCTTAAATAGTTAAGCTGCAAAGGAGGGTGTTATGTGTAAGCAAGAATTATTTCATCAACTGTGACAAAGTAACTAGCTTGAATCAATCAATCAATCAATCAATGGTATTTATTGAGCCCTTACTGTGTGCAGAACACTGTACTAAGCACTGGAAAAGAACAATAAAACAGATTTGGCAGACACATTCCCTGACCACATCGAGCTTACAGTCTAGAAATTCATATTCATGCTAGAAAAATATGGCAGTGATTACAAAAAATGACTGATTCATTTAAAGGTTTTTTGGTCATTGTGCCAACCAGAGATTATAACAGTGCTTGCACATAGTAAGTGCTTAACAAATACCATAATGTTAATAAAAATAATAATAATAACTATGAGATTACCTGACAATTCCTCACTTTCATTTCAATCATATTTATTGAGTGATTACTGTGTGCACAGCACTGTACTAAGTGCCTGGCGGGGTAAAATACAACACAACAATAAACAGATGCATTCCCTGCCCACAATGAGTTTACACATTCCTCCTCTGAAAATGACCCTAACTACAAATTCTGTGACTTGCCAAGAAAAGTGAGAAGTCTATTATCCACAAGAAAAGGTGACATTCTTGGGAGCATTCCTGTCGTGGGATTTCAGTCTTCTTGTAGCAGATTGAAAGAGTAAGGATTTATAAGAATCTCAACCTTCCCTTTGCATTAGGATAAGACAAAACCCTAGCAAAAGGGGCCATCCAGGAGAAAAGCTTAAGCAGTCCTCTTCAGATGTTGCTTGTGGGAAAGGGCATAGCCTAGTGGATAAAGCATTGACCAGCGAATGAGAACTGAATTGAATTCAATTCAGTTGTATTTATTGAGCGCTTACTGTGTGCAGTGCACCATACCAGAGCACTGTAATTTCTCTGTTGCAGTTGATGAAACACTCTTGTTTATACAGAAGGACCTGAGTGCTAATCCCAGCTCTGCCACTTGTCTGCTGCGTGACCTTGGGCAAGTCATTTAAGTTCTCTGTGCCTCAGTCACCTCATCTATAAAATGGGGATTAGGACTGTGAGCCCCATGTGAGACAGGGACTGTGTCCAAACTGATTAGTGTGTATCTACCCCAGTGCTTTGAACAAACATATATACATATACACAGGTGCTGTGGGGAAGGGAAGAAGGTAAGGTGCTGGGGATGGAGAGGGGGAGGAGGGGGAGAGGAAGGAGGGGGCTCAGTCTGGGAAGGCCTCCTGGAAGAGGTGAGCTCACAGTAGGGCCTTGAAGAGAGGAAGAGAGCTAGTTGGCGGATGTGTGGAGGGAGGGCATTCCAGGCCAGGTGGATGACGTGGGCGGGAGGTCGACGGCGGGACAGGCGAGAACGAGGCACGGTGAGGAGATTAGTGGCAGAGGAGCGGAGGGTGCGGGCTGGGCTGTAGAAGGAGATAAGGGAGGTGAGGTAGAAGGGGGGGAGGTGATGGAGAGCCTTGAAGCCGAGGGTGAGGAGTTTCTACCTGATGCATAGGTTGATTGGTAGCCACTGGAGATTTTTGAGGAGGGGAGTAACATGCCCAGAGCATTTCTGGACAAAGACATTCCCGGCAGCGGCATGAAATACGGATTGAAGTGGGGAGAGACAGGAGGATGAGAGATCGGAGAGGAGGCTGTCCAGACGGGATAGGATGAGAGCTTGAACAAACGGGGTAGCGGTTTGGAAAGAGAGGAAAGGGCGGATCTTGGCAATATTGCGGAGGTGAGACCGGCAGATTTTAGTGACGGCTTGGATGTGAGGGGTGAACGAGAGAGCGGAGTCAAGGATGACACCCAGGTTGTAGGCTTGTGAGATGGGAAGGATGGTAGTGCCATCAACAGTGATGGGAAACATAGTAAGTCCTTAACAAATACTATTATTATTATTCATTCATTCAATCACATTCACTGAGCGCTTACTGTGTGCAGAACAGTGTACTAAGCGCTTGGGAAGTACAAGTTGGTAAAATATGAAGACTGTCCCTATCCAATAGCGGGCTCACAGTCTAGAAGGGAGAGAAAAACACTGCACCAAACGCTGGGGAGGATATAGGGTGATCAGGTTGCCCCCGTGGGGTTCCCAGTCTTAGTCCCCATTTTACACATGAGGTAACTGAGATCCAGAGAAGTTAAGTGACTTGCCCAAAGTCACACAGCTGACACTTGGCGGGGGGGGATTCTAACCCATGACCTCTACCTCCAAAACCCGTGCTCTTTCCACTGAGCCATGCTGATTCTCTATTATTATTATTATTATTATTATTAATAAGCCAGGAAAATCTTACTTGGTTCTCAAATCACAGTGGTAGCCATTGCAGTAATATTAGCTGAGTGCACACCGTTTACAATGCCCTGTACTAAGCGCCTAGGAAATGAAAAACAGAAAAGTGACAGATTCCCTACTCAACTGTTACTCCCTTGGGTAAAAAAAAAATTCTATTTTGTGTCCTCTTGTCTGGATTATTTTTAGACAGTAACTCCTAGAAATGGAGAATTGTTTTTTGTGGTTAATTAGGTTTTAATAAATTAAGTTCATAAAATGAGGTAGAGAAATACCATGATCAGTTAGGTATATATACAATTCTGATTCAATTTTTGTGGACCAAACATACTCATGGACATAAAGAGAAGACATTTTCATAATGAGGACATGTCATAAATTTACGGTTCCTGGAGTTCTTAATGTGGGCCACGTATTGTACTAGGAACTGGAGTAGCCACAAAATAATCAGATCAGACACAGTCCTTGTTCCATATGGGGCTCAGGTCCCATGTAGCATAACCACATTAGACAGATACCAGAGCAGCTGAAAACCCGGCTGTCTGGTTATAAAATCAGAAATCTGACCACTTATTAAGAACAGGAACCAGATCTTTTCTCTCTTAATCACCTACTGTAAATACTACATTTGGCAGGAAATGCACTGCTTCCAAGTATCTCAAGACAATAAAAATGAAAGCCCTGTTGGAGTTCTCAAGTCTTGCAAAAATCTATAGCTTTAGAACTACATATGGGAAAGTTTTTGAGCCCATCCTTTCTAACTCTTTGGATGGGCATTTGTTGAGTGGATATTATTGGAAAGAATCTTTGCATTCTTATTTATAATTATTCAGGATTACATGAAGATGATCATAATAATGGTCTCTGTGAATATGACATGATTACAACTACCCGACAATTATTCTTCAGCCACATGTTTTCAACAGAGGTTGGAGGAACAATGTCTAGATGAAAACTTCACACGCTCATCCCTTTGTCATATCTTCCATTCCTCTCATTCCTTCAGTATTGATCACTGCAACTCAACCTAAAGCAACACTGGAGAAGAGAAATGGAAACATTAATGTGGATTTGCAATTGGCAAACCTACCTGGGCAAGGAAAAGGTTTTATCTGGGATACCGAAGGTCAGAGGTATGTTTCATAATGGAGGATTTATACTTTGTTCATAATTCACTGGCCAAGTCCCTGAAGGATTTCTTCCATTTACTACTTGAAGCACCTCTCTTGAGAAATGTTAATTCATAGAATTGAACGATCTTGAAATGAGGGGTTGGAGTGCCAGTTAGTGTGATAACCTGTGTTCTTCCCACTTTACACAAACTTCTTTTTAAATTTCATGATAGAATTGAGTGATTTCATGTTAAATCACATTCTTGTGACAGGGATAGCATCTACCAAATCTGTTTTATTGCACTCTTCCAAGCACATCATGCAGTGTTCTGCACACAGTAAGTTCTCAATCAATGTCACTGATTGATGATTGATTGATAGGACTTTCATTTTATGAAATATGCAGTAGATTTGCACTACTGGGCTTTAATTCAATCCAAACACATAATTATGAACCAACACCTTAAAGTGTTTCTTAGTCTTCTGCTTTCAGCACTGCCCCATAGAAACAGGACATATACCAATGGCCTATTTCCACTTGTAAAAGTATTGAATGTAAGCAAATGGTCCTTGACTAGGCACAAGAATCGAATGAAAATACTCATGGCCATAAATGATCATATTTGACTCTGGATCAGTAATGCAGCAGTATTACTGGGAAAGTCACTCTGTTCCAGGGATGTATTAGTAGGTGTATTGACAGTCACAATTTGGATATAATCTGCCCATAGTATATGGTTTTGATCAGACCGCTAACATTTAAAAATCGGAGCAACTGGAGGAGTCCAGTGAAAGATAACAAATATGACTAAAGAAATGGAAAACAGAACCAGTGAAGATAGGTTTTGAAATTGTTTGCCCTAGAAACTTCACTATTAAGGATTTTGTTCTAAAGCTTTGATTTGTTTTCCTAAATGCATTACCTGGGAGAGTTCATACTGAAACTTCTAAGGCAACCCACTCAGTTATTCGGAGTCTTTCTGCTGTGAGCAAATTCAGAGGGAAGAGAAACATGATAGATTATTAAAGGGAAAATTAAGGCTATTCAAAAAACATTCCTAACCACGAAGATGAATGTCACGAAGCAATATTGCCTAGTGGATAGAACATTGGCCTGGGAGTCAGAAGGACCTGGGTTCTAATCCCAGCTTCACCACTTGCCTGCTATGTGACTTTAGGCAAGTCACTTAACTTCTCCGTGCCTCAGGTGCCTCATCTGTAAAATGGGGTTTAAAATTGTAAGCTCAATGGGGGACATGGACTGTGTCTGACCTGATTACCTTGCATCTATCTACCCCAGCGCTTAGAACAGTGTCTGGCATAAAGTAATTTCATAACAAAATCCATTAACATAAAAATGAAGGGCAGCCACCCTGCCTAGTGCTTAGAACAGTGCTTTGCACATAGTAAGAGCTTAATAAATGCCATTATTACTATTATTATTACCAAACCTCTTTGGGTGGTGTGTCATGGTCAGAGGCAGAATGGAAGGCTGGGGGACATTTGGTGTAGCCCAGTATGGCATTTCTTAGGATGCAAATTCAAAATATAATGGTTCAACCTCCACCTTGCCCCCCCTTTGGAGATAAAGTCACGGTTGCTTTCAGCCAAACCTGTGGCTGGACTGACAGTGCTGATGCATTTATCCCTGTCCTCAGTACAATGCGGAACATAATAGGTGCTTTAAAAATGCCATGATTGTTATCATTATTATTATTGAAAGCTACATATTCATGATGCTTGAACAAACCAGTCCTTTTAATTTTTTTGATGGCGTTTGTTATCCACTTTCTATGTGGCAGGCACTGAACTAAGTGCTGGGGTAGATAGAAGCCGATCAGGTTGAACACAGTCCATGTCCCACATGGGGCTAACAGTCTTAATCCCCATGTTACAGATAAGGCAACTGAGATACAGAGAAATTAAATGACTAGCCTAAGATCACACAGCAAAGTGGCAGAGTCGGTATTAGAACCACGGTCCTCTGACTCCCAGGCCTGTGCTCTTTACCCTAGGTCATGCTGCTTCCCAGATTTCTCTGGGAGACTTGTATTTCAGGCCTTACCTGCATTTAAAGTTCAAGTGGAGGACTATGTGGAGCATAAGCTCTAGGAGACCGATTTCTGGGGGAAAAGTGAGGGAATTGTTTAGTGGCTTACAGATGTGATGGAGATATACCTCTCTCAATGTCCTATAAGGAGGTCAACCAGGAAACTAGATTCCTTTTCTTTTTGTGAAATTCCTTTGCGAGATGCTCTATGTACTCCTGGCGACAGAGAGGAACCACGCTTTAAACGTTACAATTTATTGTAAAATGGAAGTATTGCCCTTTCATTTATCAATTTCCTCAAGGTCGCTTTTACATCTTTGTTCCTCAGACTGTAGATCATTAGATTCAACATCGGATGCACAAATGTATAGAAGATATATATTATCTTGGACTGCTCCATGGACTGATCCTTCAGAGGTCTCACATGCATGCAGAAGAGTGACCCATAAAATAAAGTGACACCCATCATGTGGGATCCGCAGGTGGGAAACTCTTTACTCCTTTTCTCAGAAGACTGGGTCTTGAGGATTGCTGTGAGAATGAAGACAGAAGACAAGGTAATGATTGTGAGGGAGTTGAAGAGGTTAAATACAGCAGAGTGGTGCATGGCATTTTCTTTGAAGTGGGTATTAGAGCAAGACAGCTTTATGAGAGGTGGGTTGGCACAGTGAAAATGGTCGATGACGTTGCATCCACAAAAGGACAATCTGAATATTGTGATGTTTGGAACAGGCCATCGGAGAAGCCACATACATGGGGGAAAGCGATGAGGCAGGTGCCAACCCTTCTGGACATTTTGATGCTGTAATGTAGAGGGTGGCAGATAGCCATATAGCGGTCATACACCATTACCGCCAGCATATAAAACTCTATAAGGTGCAAAGCAATGAAAATATAGAATTGAATGAAACGACCGGCAAAGGAGCTGGTCTTCTTCTCTGATAAGATGTTAGTCAGCATCTTGGGGGTTGTGACTGTAGAATAGCACAGGTCGACAAATGCTAAGTTAGTGAGGAAGAAATACATGGCTGTGTGAAGGATAGAATTTAGTAGAATTAACACAATCAGATCCAAGTTGCCTAACAAGGTGAAAAAGTAGATGATTAAAAATAACACAAGGAGGAAGCCTTGAAGCTCTGGACGATCTGTGAGACCCAAGAGAATAAAGTCTGTCACAGAAGTGTAATTGTCACTGGACATTTTTCTTTTGGACTGGGTTCAAACAATCAGTGGTATTTATTGAGCACTTATTGTGTGCAGAGCACTGTACTAAGTACTTGGGAGAGTACAACAAATCAGAGTAGGTTGACCACCCTGCCCAAAAGAAGCTTACAGACTGGAAGGGAAGACAGATATTAAAATAAATTGCAGGGGCTTAGAGTTCATAAATGCTGGGGGGCTGGGGGATAAGTGAATATCAAAGGGCTTAAGGAGCAGAGACAATGCAGAAGGGAGGTCTTAGAAAGGGAAGGGAGGGCTTAGTTAGGAAAGGACATTTAGAGGAGATCTGATTTTTGTAGTGCTTTGAAGGTGAAGAGACAGGTGGATGTCAGATATGAAAGTGGGTGGAAGATCTAGGCCACCAGAAGGATGTGGGTGAGGAATTGGTGATGAGATAGACAGGATTGAGGCACAGAGAGTGGTTGGCATTGGCGGAAAAAAGTGTGCAGATTGGGCTGTAATAGGAGATCACCGAGATAAGGTAGGAGGGAGAGAGCTGATGGAGTGTGCTAAAACTGATGTTAAGGGGTTTCTGTTTGATGCAGAGGTAGATGGCCAACCGTTGGAGATTTTCGAATAGAGGGGAGATGTGGACTAAGCATTATTTTCAGAAAAATGATCCAGGCAGCAGAGTTAAATATGGACTGGAGATGAGTCAGGAGCAGAGAGGTCAGCCAGGAGGTTGATGCAGTAGTCAAGGCAGGATATAAGTGCTTGCTTCGAGGTATACTGAAGTAATTAGAAATAAATAAAAAATGAAGATGAAAAAAATGGTTTTGAATTCCTTTCATGATCCCCCTACCAATACCTTGAAATACCTTGGGGTGCTTAAATGGGGCTCCTATTTCTACTTAGAGATACTGTGCCTGAATACAAGATGAGGAGAAGCCAGACAGACTCTAAGACTCTCTGATTGGATAATTGGGTTAAGGGGAGAAAATTCAGGACCAGGGTAGAGGGCTAACATTCTCTCCCTCAAGAAATTACCAACTTGAAGCTTTGTAGTTTCTTGAAAGAAAGGCCCCTTTTTTGTTCAGTTTTGTTTGTAAGGCATTTGTCAAATCCTTACTTTGTGCTAGGCATTGTACTATGTGCTGGAGTAGATACAAGCTAATAAGGTTGGACACAGTTGAAGTCCCACCTGGGGCTCACAGTCTTAATCCCCATTTTACAGATGTGGTAACTGAGATGCAGAAAACTTAAGTGACTTGCCCAAGGTCACACAGCAGACAGGTGCCGGGCTGGGATTAGAACCTAGGTCCTTCTGACTCCCAAGCCATCCACTAAAGCATCTTTCTTCTCACTTCTCTATATCCAAAGGTCTTAAAGCTCATCCCCCAGCTCCTCTCCTTGAAAAAATTCTATCATGATCCTCTGTAGTGATAGTAGCACCTGGCTTCAATCCCATTCTACCAAGCACAAGTAAAGAAAGTAAAAGAAGAGGAAAAGAAAAGCATCTGTCACAAATGGTAGGTTCATTATTGATTATTAGAGAGAAAGATAAATGTGATAAAAGACTCAAGAAAGGTTAAATCCATATATAGATGGAAGGGCCTGGGTTCTTAGAGCCATAGAATAATAGTAATAATAATAGTAATAATAATGACTTATGGTACTTGTTAAACACTTAACTATGTGTCAGGCACTGTACTAAGCTCTGGGATGGATATAAGCAAATCGGGTTGGACACAGTCGCTGTCCCACGTGGGGCTCACAGTCTCAATCCCCATTTTACAGATGGGGTAACTGAGGCCCAGAGAAGTGAAGTGACTTGCCCATGGTCACGCAGCAGATAAGTGGTGGGGCCATGATTAGAACCCATGTCCTTCTGACTCCCTGGCCCGTGCTCTACCCACTAGAACCCATGCCCTTCTGACTCCCAGGCTCGTGCTCTACCCACTAGGCCACGCTGCTTCTCAATATAACTCTAGAAGATATAACTCTAACATTGAGAAAGGGCAATCTCATTACAGTTCCTCCAAATGAGCTTCGCTGCATTTTTGGAGACAGAATATCAGGCTCGACCAATCATTGGTCTGACACAGTGCGACAGTTCTCATATTCTTGTACTCCTTAATTGTAAACTGTTGCAGGGAGTTGCTGTAAGCTCATGGTGAGGAGGGAATGCATCTGTTTATTGTTGTAGTATACTCTCTCAAGCGATTAGTACACACAGTAATTGTTCAATAAATACGATTGACTGACTGAATATGTTCTTGATAACGCCTAAGCACTTTGAGGAACTCAACTAATTACAAAACTACCTAGTGAAAACCCAGCCTTGTTAAAACAATAACAAAGCATTTTAGGAGCTCCTGTAGGAGCATGTGAGCAAGCAATTGGATGATCATTTTCTAAATAACTCTGCAGTCTATTAGTTGCCTAACCCACTGTTTCTACTTTATGACCATGCCATGACTTAGGACACCCACCTTCTAATTCCAAGTTTTCTATATTTACTACAAGTCTAGGTTCTGACCCACAGCAACTAAGTGTGCAGAGGATGGGGGTGATTTTTAAAGTCTGAAACAACAGGTATGGAGGAGGTCAGGATAAGAATCTGGGGCTTCTGGAGAGAGAGAGTTTGATGAAGGAGGCAGCAGAGAGCCATGGAAATTCCAAGTTAGGAGGGATGAGAAGGATAGCAGTGCAACTGGTCAAGCTCGTTCCTCCAGCAGGCCAGGCCAAGGGAGGATGGGGAAGTGGGATGTTTTGAAGAATCCTGTTAGCCTGGTTATAGTATGTTAGCCATGCCCCATGTTGCTAATTTTGCTTCAGATGTTCAAGCCAAAATGCAATAATGTCCAGTCTCCATTTCACCTCTGCCTTCAAAAGATCCATCACAGGGTAAGTTGGAGGGATTGTGAGTATGCAAATGATGTGTGTGTGTGTGTGTGTGTGTGCACGCGTGTCTGTGTGTGTGTGCATGGGGGCATGCATGTGTGTGTGTGCATGGGGGCATGCATGCGTGTGTGTGTGTGTGTGTGTGTGTGTGTGTGTGTGTGTGTGTGGAGCCGGGCATGGGAGTATGAGGAGCAGATTTTGCTGTCTTCTGAATGCCTGAGGGGATGTCAGGGTTAACAAGAAAAATAGAGGGAGCGGTGAAAAATGGAGGAAAGATATGGAACAAGATGGAAGATGCTGAAAGAAATAGGACAGCAAAGTAAACAAGATATGAGAATTAAAAAAGGGAGAAACAAAAGAGTGATTGAAGAAATAGCATATAATGATTGGAGAAAGGAAAGGGACAATCGGGAGAAGGATTATTGCCTAGTGCATTGAGCACAGGTCTGGGATTCAGAAGGAACTGTGTGCTAATCCTGGCTCAGCCACTTATCTGCTGTATGACTTTGGGCAGGTCACTTAACTTCTCTGTGCCTCCATTACCTCATTTGTAAAATGGGGAGTTAGACTTTGAGCCCCATGTGAGACAGGAAGTCTATCCAGCCTGATTATCTTGTATGTACTCCAATGCTTAGTACAGTGCCTGGTGCATAGTAAGTGCTTAACAAATATCATAAAAAAGATCAGAAAGACAGAAAAAGACAGGGAAGGGGAAACACTCAAGAATCCTTTGAATTTTTCAGAGGATGCAACTAGGCTGTCATTATAGCTATGAGTTCTTTCTTGTAACTATATGTTATATCTATCTTTGACAATTATCATCAAATGTCATAAGAAATGTGTTCACTAATGTTTAAAGATAATTTGATATGAATTCATCATGTGCTTTTGCAGAATTCACGTATACTTCTTGTCTCTAAACTGAATACTTAGCCTAGTAGGTAGGGTCTATCCTTTGTGAGTTGAAATGTTAATAGGAGACTTTGGGTGTTATTCTGGAATTGATGATATTCTAAATCTTTATTCACATTTCAGGCTGATAAATAAGTGACAAAAATGGAAAAAATGAAAAATAATGTTAACTGCAACCAGGTAATCTTTTTTTTAATTCCATATTCCAATTATATAAAAGCACCACCACATTTTAGACCTAAATCACCCACCCTCTCTTCAAACTCCATGCACTCAGATGCTACTTAAATTTCTAAATTAGGTAATCTGTAAAGGAAGGATTTACTGACAACTCCTCAGAATTTCGGCACATTCTTGTAAAAGAAGGCACTGTCACAGTGGCTTCCCAGTTAGAACAATACAGAAGCATTTATATCTGTTTCTGAACTGATCCCTGAAGTCTTCCCTTAAGGAAGAAAGAACAGAAATTAATAATGCTCATTATGAAAAGTTCCTCTGGTGAAATCTGAATGGGCACAATTGTGACTCATGACTGAAAAGAGATGCTAACTGCTATTTCATTCAATCATATTTATGTAGTGCTCACTGTGTGCAGAGCACTGTACTAAGCACTTGGAAAGTACAATTCGGCAACAGTACAATTCCCATCCCAAAAATGGAAAGCCTAGTATCCACTTTGATATATTTTATATGATATTTGTTACACACTTACTATGTGACAAGCACTCTACGAAGCGCTGGGGTATAAGCAAGTTGATCAGGTTGATCACAGTCCATATCCCAAGTGGGGCCCAGTCTTAATTCCCATTTTACAGTTAAAGTAATGGAGGCAAAGAGAAGTGAAGGGACTTGCCCAAGGTCAAACAAGAAGTGGCTGTACCAGGATTAAAACCCAGGTCCTCTGTCACCCAGGCCTGTGCTCTATTCACTAGGCTGCATAACTTCACTGATATCAGAGAAAACAAGCAACAAATAAGAGGGGGAATTATGAATATTTATTGAGCGTTTACTGTGTGCAGAGCACTGTACTAGGCACTTGGGAAAGTACAATTTAACAATATAACAGACACATTCCCTGCACACAATGAGCTTGCATCTTAGAAAGGGAGGCAGGCATTAATATAAAGTAGGGACATACCCATAAGTACTATGGGGCTGAGGATGGGATGAATAAAGGGAACCAAAAGGGTTTAAGGAGACTGGAATTGTATTAGGATCTCTGGGAAGGGATGGGGAGAGCTCCATGAGCCTAGGATGGTCTGAAGGGGGGAGAATACAGAATGAACCAGATTCCCAGCCCATGGAATTGAAATCCAGGCTCTCATACAGAGACAGGTTCACAGGAACAAGGATGTTCTGAAATTCTGAAGAGTCAGCAGAAATTCCTTCATTTTCATTTTAGAAATTTAAGGAGCATTTGAGTGCTCGGAGTTTGAGTGCTCGGGGGTGGGTGGTATGGGTTTAAGAGAAGCAGCGTGGCTTAGTAGAAAGAGCCCGGGCTTGGGCGTCAGAGGTCATGGGTTCTAATCCCAGCTCTACCACTTGTCAGCTGTGTGACCTTGGGCAAGTCATTTAACTTCTCTGTGCCTCAGTTACCTCATCTGTAAAATAGGGATGAAGACTGTGAGCCCCACGTGGGAAAATGTGCTTGCCTTGTATCTACCCCTGCGCTTAGAACAGTGCTTGGCACGTAGTAAGTGCTTAACAAATACCAACATTATTATTATTATTATTATTTAAAATGTGGCAGGGCTTTTATATTAGGACTATTAGGGGAAGTGCTCAATAAATACAACTGATTGATTGATTGATTGATTGGGTTAGTTGGGGAAGGCCCCTTGGAGGTAACGTGGCACGACCTGATTCAAAGGTGACTCAGAAGAATAAGTTCTGGTATTTCCAGGAATCTGAATCAACTGAAATAAAATAAAACCCGACAGAATAGCAAGATGATGATTATCTCAAAAGTTGTGGCGGATTGTATTTGCCAGTGAATTGGGAAATCTAAGAGGCAATGGAATCACAAAGGATTAAATATATGCAATAGCAGCTTAAACTCAAAGCTGCCCTTCACCACTGTACAATATACATTTTTGAAACAGGTCCAAAAGGTTTACAGCAATGCCACATACGATGAATTGATTTCAAATAGGCATAGTGAGCCCTATTCTCATCCCTGTTTACAAGGAGAAAGAATGACTTAATTCCATTGAGAAATAAGTCCACAGACCAAAATATGAAAAGACAGAATACACTCCCCAATCTGCATGGAGTAGAAGGACGCTGGTTTACAAATCATGATGTGTGGAATATCTAGGGAGAATTACTAGGGAAAATATAAAAAATCCATGCTCTCCCTATGGTACATCTAAAGTTCTAGTTGGTGGTCTGGATTTCTTCTCACAGCAAGTGCTTCTGGGAAATGTCCAAAACACACTCCAAGCATCCTCAATCAATTAATGGCATTCAGAGAGGACTTACTGTGTACATAGCACTGTACACGTGGTGCTTATATG
Source organism: Tachyglossus aculeatus (assembly GCF_015852505.1). Lineage (NCBI taxonomy): Eukaryota > Metazoa > Chordata > Mammalia > Monotremata > Tachyglossidae > Tachyglossus > Tachyglossus aculeatus. Next base: position 1,411,407 of record NW_024045092.1, read on the forward strand.
TAATCTTGGTTCCCTACAAGTGTTTCTGATAATTGAATTGTCTTTCTCCTCAGCCCCACTGCTCTCTCACTGCAGAGTCAGAGACACAGCAGGGACAGGCATCCCAGTTGGGCTGATAATTTTGTGGTCAGCTCAATTTTGAAGGTGTTGCAGGTATGGTTGGAGGCATATGATGGTGGAATATTTGGGGTAAGTAGCTGAGATTAAGTGACTCACTTCAGATCTTGCAGAAACTTAATGGTAGAGAATGACCATTGTGCACAGAGCACTGTTCTAAGCACTTGGGAGAATACAATGTAACAGAATTGGTAGTCACATTCTGAAGCATGCTCATGTTTTGGAAATTGTTGACCATCTATTGCCAAACAGAGGTACAGGATTATGTAGCAATACTTATTAATAGTGATATTTACTTTTTTCCCCACCTGAAAGCATTTCATTTAATAAAATTTCTTTGGTATTGCTATGAGTAGACAATTCCTCTGAATGCAATCCACGTTTCCTTGTAATGAGCATAACAAATAGCTAAAACAAATAGATCTGCTTTAAGCTAACTTCAGTCACTTCTTTGGGAAGCTAATTAAGTAGATGAAAGCAGGTTTCTATCCACAAACAATTGACAGTTTCCAATTCTACCATTTCTGCCTTATTCCAGTTAAGCACTAAAAAAGAAAATGGAAAAATGTATCTAGATGTAGAAATATTTAGGATTGCTGGACCTACCTGTTAAAGAAGAAAAGTGTCTCAGAGCTGTCTCAAGGAAAGGGGTTGGTAGAAACAGTTTATAGTTGCATCTGTGCTCTGGGGACTCAAATCCTTAAGGCCTTTCTAGACTTCACCCAGAGGAAGCAATTATAGTAATGCTGTTTGATTCAACGCTGGAGATGCAATATTAATGATATGATTCATAATTTATTTTTCAAAGAAAGGTGTTCACATAAGCTCCATGCTTTCTCTTCATTTCCTAGTTTCCCATGATAAACTAAGTCTCCTCTGGTTGCTTTAAACAGCTAAGCTGCTGCAACTAATTGCAGAATTAGTATTATATATACTATATATAATATATATATATATATTACTCTATTTTCCTCGTACATATTTATTCTATCGATTTTATTTTGTTAATATATTTTGTTTTGTTGTCTGTCTCCCCCTTCTAGACTGTGAGCCCGCTGTTGGGTAGGGACCGTCTCTATATTTTGCCAACTTGTACTTCCCAAGCACTTAGCACAGTGCTCTGCACACAATAAGCGCTCAATAAATGAATCTAATGTTTCTGACGGGAGACTCCATCCTCAGAACCCCACAAATGTTTCGTTTTTTCCAGTTTCTTCCAAACATCCGTGTAATTACCAGTGGTATCCCTCCATGAAACTTTTCTTTTCTCTTTACATTTGGGTTCCATTTATCCCCTCCAGGTCAAGGGGACCCCTTTCCTGTTCTCCAGCGGATCTGCCAAATAATGAGAAGTGTCTCTTTGTTAACAACAGTTACTTCATTAGGGGAAAAGGGGGCGTGCTATTGGGCTGATGTGGTATATACTACCCCCAGATTTTTAGAAAGACATTCTTATATCTTATTTCTTTCCCTCCTCTAGTTTAGCATTCCAATTTTACAGCTCAAGCAGAACTTCCCTGATGTACTGTTCCACTTGATCTTTTTTTTAAGAGAGAAGGAAAAAAACCATGAATGACCTTTGTTATTTTTTATCAGCTTTCCCTTCCTGTCAATCATGGGGGTGACATTTTCTTGGTCTTATTTTTGCTAAATATAGATGAATACTTTAAGACATGAGTTCATATATCTTTGCTCGTGGCATGCTTTTTGCCTTGAGCTTTTCTAATTTTGTAAATGCATGAGCCTCCTTTTTGGTTCTCCTTAATGATCTAGCTTAATTCCCATGCTTGGTGGCTAGTTCCTTTGCCTTCTGTGTAGTGGTTAGTATAGGTTCTGGGTTTGGTCAACTTGATATCCTGTAACCAACTTTCCTATGATAAATTTTGTTCCTTTTCTAAAATGTCCCTTTGAAGAATAACCAGCTTTCTTGGACTGACTTTTTTCTATCATATCCTCCCTACTAGTGTCCTATATCTGTTAAAATTTGCTTTCCTCTAAGTTCTTTATTTCCTTGTGGAATTTTTTTTCCTTCCTAACGTTTAGGTTATCTCATACTTGTTTCCAGCAAAGTATCCATTCACTTTCAGTTCTCGACAAATTATTCCTTTTCTTAAAATGGAATCAAATATGTCCTGATTTGGTGCTCCTGGTTTGGTGCTCTACATTTAACTCTAGGAAAGTGTTTCAGTGGAAACTTAAAATTTGTGTGATAATTTTTGGCCTGATGAACTGCTTTGCTGAATACTCTTTCTCCTCTTCTCTCTCCTTCTTCTCCTCATTGTCCTCCTTGTCTTTCTTCTCCTTTCCTCCTCTTTTCCCTTTCCTGTTTTTCAAGGGCTTAGTACAGTTTCTACACACTGTAAGCACTCAATAAATACTATTGATTAATTCTCCTCCTCCTCCCCCTCCTCCTCCTCTTCTTCATCCTTTTCTCTTTTCCTTCCTCTTTCCTTCCTCTTTCTCTAACTCTTCTTCCTCCTCCACAACCTCTACCCACCTTCCTACATACTACATCAATCATCATTTAGGAGTCCCTATCATGTGTAGAACCTAAAACTGTGGTAAAAGAATGTCTGTACCCTGATAACTTAGTGAAGAAGGTATTAAAATTGATATCGAACCTCTAAACAATCTTGGTCATCATGAAGTTGAATAGGAAGATACATCAGAGAGGGCTTTATTCTGTCAGAGCAAGTTTTCCCATTCTCCAAATAACGTTGAAATGATTTTCTTTCAACAAAATAACCTCTTTGAGATTTAAATAAATCCAACAGCTTTTAGAAGCCTAGGAAAGAGGGTCCCTAACCACCTTCAGTTATTCAATTCTACTTGAAAAATTTGTATTATCTGCACTTTATCCCCTGTGTCTAATTACAGTCATAAAGTCACAAAGGAAAGGGGCTGTTAAAAACTCATAGCAAAGAGGATTAATTAAAATTTTCTTTTTTATGGTTTTGAATCAGTCATTATATTAAACATTAAGGATAATGTTACATGAACTATATCCAAATTAGCAAAGATAGAAAAACATTTGTGAATGATTTATTTCTCAAGTGAGCTCTGTGGACCTTTTTGACCTTACTGCTGAGTCACATTTTTATTGAATCAGGTTCTCTTAGTCCTGGAAGGAACCTCACAAAATTATAGAATCAAACCCCCTACCTCCAAACTTTGCTATGCCCAAGACAGGCAGGGTTGGTTATCTTATTCCCGAGAATAGCAATTTTATTTCTTGCACAAAGTCTGTCCAATGCCAAATAATCATCACTATCAAGCAATTGTTCCTTATGATGGATCAAGCATCTGTCTGCAATTGAAAGACTTATTCTTCAATTCTGAACTCAATGGTCTTAGGACATAATACTTGCAATAACGTTTCATGAATCTGGGCCCAGCTATCAACAGTTCATTACCTTCTCTTCTCCAAACTAATAGCTTGATTTTCCCTTTAAATTATCTATTTAGCTAAACCCTTTAATCATCTTTGTAGCTCTTCTACTGATTCCTCATATATTCTTTATTCATTTCTTAAAATGGAGAGGTCAGATCTGGGCATGGAACCTTACTGAAGACCACACTAGGGTCTATTTAGTGGGTCTTTTGTGTTCTGCCTTTTATATAATAGTAATAATAGCAGTATTTGAAAGTGATTACTTAACCACACTGTACTAAGCTCTAGGGTAGATTCCAGATTATAGGTCAGACACAGTCACTGTGCCACATTGGGCTCACATTCTAAGTTGGATCTCCCTCCCTTCCTCCTGAGGCACAGGATGGTTATGTGACCTGCCCAAGGTCACACAGCAAGCAAGTAGCAGAGCTAGGATTATAACCCAGGTCCTCTGATTCCCAGGCCTGTGCTCTTTCCACTAGGCCACTGCTACTGCTGGTGTCATTGCTCTCTATGTTATTCTCCACAAATCCATTTCTGTAGCCTATGGGCACCTAGACTCTAACCGAGCTCTGCCACAGGTCTGCTGTGTGACCTTAGGTAAGTCACTTAAATTCTCTGGGCCTTAGGTACCTCATTTATAAAATGCAGATTAGGAATGTGAGCCCCCTGAGGTACAGGGACTGTGTCCAACTTCATTAACTTGTATCTACCCTAGTACTTACAACAGTGCTTGGCATACAGTAAATGCTTAACAAATACCATTATAATTATTATTACTATTAGCTTTGGTCATCCTTAGGAAGGTAGTTATAATGTTGCCAGTGTTGGTCTTGTTTCAATTGATCATCATTAAATCATGACATTTAAATAGGCAATTCATGAATGTACACATCCACATATATATATAGTAAGCTTCTAGCACAGAGAAAAAATGTGGAATTATTTTCTCTAGAAATCCAAAGTAACTGCTGAAATGCTTTGCCTATTTATCATCACCATCTTACCTAACCAGACTATACTACACCATACTGGGCAGCCAAATTTGTTTAGAAGCTGCCAGAGCCCATATTTGCTGTTGTTGTACAGTATAGGCACTTTATTATTGACTTCCTCAGCTTTTCCTCATTTTATTGTTCAGCACTGATCTTATTTTCTGGATGGTGTTGAACGTAATGCTCTTTGAAAGGGCAATTCTTAAATGTGGTCAAATCATTTTGAGGTCTACTCTTAATTCACAGAATATCAGAAACTCTGCATCATTCAGGGTCTCCTGTAATAATAATAATAGCAATAATTGTGGTATTTATTTTGTCCTTTCTATATGTGAAGTGTATTACTAAGTGTTGGGATAGATACAAGATAATCAGGTTCCACAGAGGCCCCACAGTCTAAGTAGGAGGAAGAACAGATATTGAATCCCCATTTTGCAGACCGAGGGAACTGAAACATAAAGTGAAAGTGACTTGCCCAAGGTCACATAACAGGCAGGCAGCCGAGGCAGGATTAGAACTGGGGTGCTCTTTCACTAGCCATTGCTGCTTCTCTTTCACCTGTGAGTGTATGGGTCTCATTATCCAAGATGTTAATAGAAACTTCAGTCTACTCTAGACACTCGGTGTCAATCCTAATGGGGCCCCACTAAATATGGAGACATTGATCTCTATTCTCTGCCAATATCCCTTTTATCACCTGCACTCCTACCTAACAGAAATTTAATCCACACCTTTTTTCCGTGTCACACTACAGGTTGAAGATATCATTTTTCAGGATCTTGTGGCAAGGGAAGCTTTCTACTACCCAACACAAAGAAATGTGTCTCAAACTCAGCTGGGATGCAAGCCTGGGCCAATTAAGCATGCTGTACCCGCACAAGTTTTCTGTTAGGTCAGAGCATGGGAGTTCCAAATACCACAGGGAGCAGAGTGATGAGATCAGAATTTCAGGTTTATTTAAATAGTTCCGTTACCTCAGCTGTGAAACCAGGCTTCCTGACTCTCCTGCTGGCTAGAGGTGGTGGTTACCATTTGCCTCATTCCTAAAGACATGATTTCTCCCATTTTGGCAATTGGCTGTTCTCTCCTTCCCACACAAGGTCTCTGGAATGCAGGACAGTTTTCCTTCTCCCCATTCAGTGAATGAGAAGCACCATCAAGTGGAACCCAATTTTTCCTCTCATTCACAAATACAGTGGGACCCCAAATAATAGTAGTAATAATAATCGTATTTGTTAAACACTTACTATGTGCCAAGCACTGTTCTAAGTGCTGGGGTAGATACAAGGTAATCAGGTTGTCCCAAGGGGAATCACTGTCTTAATTCCCATTTTTACAGCTAAGGTAACTGAGGCACAGAGCAGTTAAGTGACATGCCAAAAGTCACACAGCTGACAAGTGGTGGAGCCGGGATTAGAACCCACGACCTCTGACTCCCGAGCCTCTGCTTTTTCCACTAAGCCACACTGTTTAGACTGGATATTCCTGCTGAGATTCAAGTGAACTACTCTGGGGTGGGGGTTGGGGGAGAATCCCAGCTCTGCTACTTGTCTGCTGTGTGATCTTGGGCAAATCACTTAAATTTTCTTTGCTTCAGTTACCTCATCTGTAAAATGGGGATGAAGACTGTGATCCGCATATGGAACATTAATTGTGTTCAACCTGATTAGCTTGTACCTACCCCAGTGCTTAGTTCATAGCCTGGCACATAGTAAGCACTTAACAAATACCATTTTTTAAAAAAAGGAAATGAGGAGTGATCCTCTGAGGACAAAGCATTTACCCCGAATCCCTTTGGGAATGAAGGGGATATTTTCCTGGGACCGGCAGTGGGCCCACTGCACTCACAAAGCCTGATTGAACAAGACTCCTTCCTTGGGGCTCCTGTTTGTTTAAAAATAACACTGACAGTACTGGAGAGGGCAGGGCCTGTAATGGGATGGGACTAGCTCCCTGATCTAGGGAAAGAGTTGCTTTGAGGGGCTTGATGTGGTGGGCTGCCATCTCATTTACACTCACAGGAAAGGCATTCTTTAAACTAATGGGGAAAGCATATTAAGGAGGGGAACTTTTTTGACCCTGGAAGGGGGTAAGGAGAAGTGTTCCACCCTCTTGAACAAATTATTCAGTCAATTCATTCAATCATATTTATTGAGCACGTACTGTGTACAGAGCACTGTACTAAGCGCTTGGAAAGTACAATTCAGCAATAACGAGAGATGATTCCTGCCCACACCGGGCTTACAATATTGTGTGCAGAGCACTGTACTTGTAAGTGAGAGTACAATATAGCAGAAACACTCCCTGTCCACAAACAGCAAAAAATTACAGGTATTAAGAGGCAACCAGCCCTAAGGATAGGGCTGGTTTAGGGGTTGGGGTGAATATCAGACTACTTCAATGGTTTGGACCCAAACATATGAAGTGATGCAGTGGGGAGGGAGAATAAAGTCGCAATTAGGGAAGAATTCCTCTAAAGAAGGGATTTCTGGTATGGCTTTGAAAATGATGGGGGGCGGGGGGACTGTCGGCTTTGAAGGGCAAGGGAATCCCATGGAGGAAGGAGGATATGAAGCAAGGGGTCAATGACATTAATTAATTAATTATTAATCATGGTATTTGTTAAGCATTTACTATGTGCCAAGCACTGTTCTAAGTGCTGAAGTAGATATACAGTAATCAGATTGTCCCACATGGGACACGAGAAGACAAGATTAGATTTCAGTGCTCAGCTCTGTGTTTTAGGTACTCTTGAGCCTGGTGTGCCCTAATGAGGAAATTTTCTCCAGCGCAACTCTTGTCATTATATGGACAATCTGTGCTGTTTATACCGGCAGGACTGTGGTTAGGAGAACAAAACCAAGAGGTAAGTTTCCTAAGCAGACCAGTAGCTAAATTTTTGAACAAAACTATGAAAATCTACTTTTCAAAATGAAGGGGGGTCCTTAATGATTTCACAGCAAGCCACTACTTTCTAGGGATCCATTAACCAATGGTATTTACTGAGCGCTTGCTGCAGATCACTCTACTAAGCTCTTGGGAGAGTACAATACAATACAGTGCAAAGATAGATGGACTCTTGGTAACGTTCCCTTCTTAAAAATTGCCTTTCTTACTGATTTTCCGAGTGTTCTCACTTAAAGGAGCCATAGAAAGAGCCAATTCATATGGTTGCTCTCATTTACTTGAACCTCTTCTCGTCCTTTGCAACATGGGTTTGTTACCTTTTCTCATTCACAACCTTTCAGTGGATGGTAGTAAATTAAATAATAGAAAATTGAGAAAGGAGAGAAGGAAATATTGATAAGGAGGGGATACCTTTGAGGGGATAACTTTGAGAGGACAATTTTGGATGGCTATGCCTTAAGGGGAAGAGCATGATCTAGTAGAAAGAACCCAGACCTGAAAGTCAGAGGACCTGGATTCTAATCATGGCTCCATCACTTACCACCTCTGTGATCTTGGGCAAGTCACTTAATTTCTCGGTGCCTCAGTTTCCTCAACTGAAAAATGGGGATTCAAAATACGTTGTCTCTCCTTCTTAGATTGGGAACACCTTTCGGGACAGGGACTGTATCCGACCTGACTCCTTTGTATCTACCCTAGTACTTAGAACTGTTCTTGACAAATACTATTAAAAAATTAAGGTGATAATTGAGAAAAAGAGAAAGAGGAAAGAGAAAATTCCAGGTGATTGTGAGACAGGAAGGTATTTGGTTAGTTTCTATTGTCATCTCATTGTTCAGATGGGATACATCTACACAGAGCCCAACCAACAGCTTTCTTCCACTGGGGAGGAATATTAGGAAGGAACGTCATTGGGCTGGGTCTGGGAGTTGAGATATTAAACAAATGATATTGGCTCTGATATGGTAAGCTCCTTGAGGACAGGGATTATGTATTTTACTTTATTTTCACCCAAATGCTTAGTAGAGTTAGTGGAAAATTATATGCAAATTGGCTTCCTCTATTTGGTCATCAACAACTTAAGAGGCTTAGTAATGAAACTGCAGCATTTACCAGGCTAGGTGTCAGGTGGTTTGGAGTCTGGACCCAATTCCATGTCTTTTTCTTGGGCAATATTCAACTGATATAGAGGAATGAAAAACCAATGGAGAAGAGATGAAAGGCATCTCAAATTTTCCCTATCCTAGGGCAAGCCAGCTGCTGGAGTGCAAAGAAGATAAATCAATTGATAAAATTTTAGAGTAGGAAGGGAACTTGATCAATTTTCTGGTCTTGTTCCCTGCTTCTAGAATGGTGTGTAGTTTTGTCCCTATTACTTAGGTGGTTTTCTAGTTTTTACTTTAGTATCTCAAGGAAGGAAGATGACCCAAATAGTATATTTCTTCTTCTTCCTCATTCCAGCTTGGAAACTTAATTCTTTTCATTCGAGTTTGTTTATTGTGTCTCATTTTCATCTCTATCACTAGCAGCCCCTTTCTCACAACCTCACTTCTGGCCTGGAACTCCCTTCCCCTTAGCACTGAAGCATACCACTAATCTCCTTATCATCAAAACCCTTCCTATCTGCTTCTTTAACATATTCTATGATTAATCACTTAAATCATCTCCACAACTCCAACAATTCTGCTTCACTTAAGCACTTGGGAACCACTGTATTTATGTACCTATCTTTACTGTGTATACTTTCTCCTACCAGTATTTTATTTTGGTGTCTTTTTCCCCATCTGGATGTAATCTCCTTGACTCTAGGGATAGGAAAGAACGCCTACCTTAATGCATTCTACTAAGTGCTTAGCATAGTGCTGTGCAAAGAGTAAGCACTCAATCAATACTATTAATCAATTGTATTTATTGAACAATTACAGCGTGCAGAGCACTGTACTATACAACAGTATAACAGACATATTCTCTGTCGGCAATAAACTTATTATTGAGTTAGTGATTGATTTCTCCTGCTCTAAGGCCCATTTCCCCTTTTTATTTTCATGGTTATTTCTTAAGCCCTTACTATCTACCCAGGGCAGAGACAAGATAATGCATTCATTCAATCATTCAATCGTATTTATTGAGCGCTTATTCTGTGCAGAGCACTGTACTAAGCTCTTGGTAAGTACAAGTTGGCAACATATAGAAACGGTCCCTACCCAACAACAGGCTCACAGTCTAGAAGGGGGAGACAGACAACAAAACAAAACATGTAGACAGGTGTCAGAATTGTCAGAACAAATAAAATGAAAGCTATATGCACATAATTAATGAAATAAATGGAATCGTAAATATGTACAAGTAAAATAGAGTAATAAATCTGTGTAAATATATATACAAGTGCTGTGGGGAGGGGAAGGAGGTAGGGAGAGGGAGATGGGGAGGAGGAGAGGGAAAAGGGGGCTCAATCTGGGAAGGCCTCCTGGAGGAGATGAGCTCTCAGTAGGTCTTTGAAGGGAGGAAGAGAGCTAGCTTGGCTGATGTGTGGAGGAAGGGCATACCAGGCCAGGGGAAGGATGTGGGCCGGGGGTCGATGGTGGGACAGGCAAGAACGAGGTACAGTGAAGAGGTTAGCGTCAGAGGAGCAGAGGGGGCAGGCTGGGCTGTCGAAGGAGAGAAGAGAGGTGAAGTAGGAGAGGGTGAGATGATGGAGGGCCTTGAATCCGAGAGTGAGGAGTATTTCCTTGATTCGTAGGTTGACAGGCAGTCACTGGAGATTTTTGAGGAGGGGAATAACATGCCCAGAGCGTTTCTGCACAAAGATGATCCAGGCAGCAGCGTGAAGTATAGACTGAAGTGTGCAGAGACAGGAGGATGGGTGATCAGAGAGGAGGCTGATGCAGTAATCCAGTCAGGATAGGATGAGAGATTGAACGAGCAAGGTAGCAGTTTGGATAGAGAGGAAAGGGCGGATCGTGGCGATGCTGTGGAGGTGAGACTGACAAGTTTTGGTGATGGATTGGATGTGTGGGGTTCATGAGAGAGCGGTCAAGGATGACACCACGGTTGTGGGACTGTACGATGGGAAGGATGGTTGTGCCGTCTACAGTGATGGTAAAGTCAGGGAGAAGGCAGGGTTTGGGAGGGAAGATAAATTCAGTCATAGCCGTATTGAGTTTTAGATGGCAGGCAGATGTCCAGATGGACATGTCCTGAAGGCAGGAGGAGACACGAGCCTGGTGGGAGGGAGAGAGAGCAGGGGCAGAGTTGTAGATTTGGGTTTCATCAGCATAGGGATGATAGCTGAAGGCATGGGAGCGAATGAGTTCACCAAGGGAGTGAGTGTAGGTAGAGAACAGAAGGGGAGCAAGAACTGACCCTTGAGGAACTCCTACAGTAAGGGGATGGGAGAGTGAAGAGGAGCCCGCAATGGAGACTGAGAATGAAGGCCCAGAGAGATAAGAGGAGAACAGGAGAGGACAGAGTCTGTGAAGCCAAGGTTGGATAGCGTGATGAGGAGGTGACCACCGTGCTGAAGGCAGCTGAGAAGTCGAGAAGGATCAGGATAGAGTAGCAACCATTGGATTTGGCAAGAAGGAGTTCACTGGTGCACTGGTGAGAGGGTAGTTTCGGGGGAGTGTAGTGGACGGAAGACAGGTTGGAAGGGGTCCAGGAGAGAGTTGGAATTCAGGAATTCGAGGCAGCGGGTGTAGACGACTCATTCCAGGAGTTTGGATAGGAATGGTAGGAGGGAGATAGGGCGATAACTAGAAGGGGAGGTGGGGTCAAGAGAGGGTTTTCTGGATGGGGGAGACGTGGGCATGTTTGAAGGCAGAGGAGAAGGAACCAGTGTAGAGTGAGCGGTTGAAGATGGAAGTTAAGGGGGGTAGGAGGGAAGGGGCGAGAGATTTCATAAGATGAGAGAGAATGGGGTCTGAAGCACAGGTGGATGGAGTAGCACTTGAGAGGAGTCAAGATAATCAGTTTGGACATAATCCATTTCCCACATGGGACTCACAGTCTCAATCCCCATTTTACAGATGAGGTAACTGAGGCACAGAGAAGTTAACTGAGTCACCCAAGGTCACACAGCAGACAAATGGCAGAAGCAGGATTAGGATCCAAGTCCTTCTGAATCCCAAGCCTGTGTTCTATTTATTAGGCCAGGATGCTTTTGTACTCCTGTTTGTGCCTCTGAAATCATGGCAAACAGCTGACCAGCATCCTCCTCCTCCTGGAATCCTGCAAGCACTTGCCAACAGTTGATATGCCTTAGCATTCTTTTCTACAGGTAAATCAACCTAATTACTTGAACCATTTTTCAAACCATTTGTTTTCCAAATGGTCTTTGAGCCCTTCCATTTTCTCAACCTCTTTTTTCTTTAAATTCAATGATCAAAAATGAACAAAGAGCTTTCTCAGGGGTCTTACTAACTTAGTGTAGCTAGGAAGGGTTACTCCCCAACTCATGCACGTCATAGCCCCAGAACCGCATTCCAGTACCATTTTGACTTTTCGAGTAGTAATAAGACCCACAAGTACCCCCTACTAAAATGATATTTCCTCCTAGCAGTCTCATTTTCCATCTTCTTCACCCCTCCCTTCTGTGTTGGTTATACACTTGGGTCTTTATCCTTTAAGCACTTTGATGCTCACCTCATCCCCAAAGCCCTTATGTACAAATAATAATAATAATAATAATGTGCCTGACACTGTACTAAGCACTTGGGGGATACAGGTAAATAGAATTGGACACAGTCCCTTTTACACGTCGGGCTCAAGTCTCAATCTCCATTTTACAGATGAGGTAACTGAGGCACAGAGAAGTGAAGTGACTTACTCAAGGTCAAACATGTATCCCTACACTATTCTGTTTCCCTGAAATGTAATTTGTTTTAACGTCTGCCTCACCTACTAGACTGTAAGCTCCTGTAAGGTTGAGGTGGTGTCTTCCAACTCTATTGCTATTGAACTCCCCCTAAGCACTTATTACGGTAAGTGCTCAGTCAATACTAGTGATTGATTGAAATACCAACACTATACTGGTGACTCACATTTGTTACTTTGTTATTCCCTCTGCATCTTTAACTTTTGTACTTCATTCTAGACAATAACCTCATTGTAGACAGGGAAATCGTTTACCAACTCTGTTATATTGTACTCCCAAAGCCCTTGCACAGTAAGCGCTCAATAAATACGATTGAATGAATGAATGAATACTTGCCCCTTACCAGTACTTTATCCTTCTATTCTTTGTGGTGTTTTGCTTTCATCCCTAAATGTATTTCCTTGGACTGTTCCAATTCATTTTTTTCCCTACTGATTCACTTGATCAATTTATCAAGGTTTTAATTTTTTTCCAGTTTCCAACACATTAGTGAGTCCACCCTCCTGGATGTCACCTGCATGCAAATTTAGCAAATATGTTTTCTACCCATACAGGCCATCCATGAAGTTTTATTTTAGTTCCCAAAAACTTAGTATAGTGCTCTGCACTCAGTATGCGCTCAGTAAATACGGTTGAATGAATGAATGAAATGATGAAGGAGGACTTTATGGACAAGAACATTTAGAGAGCATGGTAGGGTATCAGTATAGGGAGAAGTGAGAAATAAGCCACGGTGAGAGATAACTAGAATCCCCCCAGCGCTTAGAACAGTGCTTTGCACATAGTAAGCACTTAATAAATACCATCATCATCATCAATTAGAAAGGGTTCATTCATTTATTCAATCGTATTTATTGAGCACTTACTGTGTGCAAAGCACTGTGCTAAGTGCTTGGGAGAGTACCATGCAACAACAAACAGGGAACAATATTCCCTACCTATAATGAAAGGGTTTGGTGGTGAAGAGCAAGAGCAAGAAGATATCTGGGAAGAAGGGTGGCTAAATATGTTGATCATTTGCCCCTCTGATGAACAGAAGACTAGAAGTCATTTATGAAGAGGTGTAAGCTCTTTGTGGTCAGGGAATGGGTCTGCCAACTCTGTTGTATTGTTCTCACCTAAGTGCTTAATAAAGTGCTCTGCACTTAGTAAGTGCTCAGTAAATACCATTGATGATGGTGATGAGATCAATAAGTGGGTTGAGGGAGAGGGCGATTACAGGAGAGCAAAGGCCCCAGGGAGAGAGTTAACAATGGAGAGGTAGAGGGGAATGCCTTCTGGCAAAGATTCTAAAGAGACAAATTGGAAAAATGGGAAAACCACTGGAGAAAATTGAGTTGTTCAGGCCCCTAACAGGGAAGGGGGTTAGGAAAAGGCAAAAGATCAAATTTGTTCAAGCAGTGAAAGAATTCAAGGAAGATGTAAATGAAGAAAAGGATGCATACGACTGTTTCTGAGCTACAAAACCCCAACCTTTTGTCATTACAGAGTCAACATCTCTAGTAACACCCTGTGCACTCACTTATGGCATGGAGTTCATGGCATTTTCAAACATTATTGCAGAATTTTTTTTTCTAGGGCTTTCTCAAAATTAGGAGGTGCGGAAAGTATGTTTTCTTGTGTTTCTGCTCTTCTATACAGCCACTGTTCTGGGAAATCTTCTCAATGTAGTAACTGTTGATGTCAGTATGAATTTTGGCTCACGCATGCATTATTCCCTCAGCTATCTGTCCTTTGTGTAGACCTGTTACTCCTCTACAACTGCTCCGAACTAATTCTAGACTTAGGCGTTTAAAATAAAGGGATTCCCTTGAATGACCGCATGACTCAGCCATTCTTCATTCACTTCTTTGGTGAGACCAAGATTTTCCTCCTCACCGTGATGGCCTATGATCGTTATGTTGCCATCTGTAAGCCCCTGCTCTACACCTTCTTTATGAGCTGACATGTATGTGGCCTTCTTGTTGGGATGGCCTGGATGGGTGGCTTTTTGCATTAATGGCTCAAACTATCCTCGTATTCTGCTTACCTTTCTGTGGACCCAATGTGAGTGGCCACTATTTCTGTGACCTGCTCCGTCTGCTGAAACTTGCCTGCGAGGACACTTTTGTCAACGGGTTGGTGATTGTGGCTAATGGTGGGATGTTTTTTGCGGTCAGCTCCCTGGTATTGGTTGTTTCACATGTTAGTATCTTACTCCACTTCAGACACGAGGACATCACAGAGCCCTCTCGACATGTGGCTCCCATATCACGGTGGTGATCTTGTTTTTGGACCTTGTATCTTCATCTATATGCTGCCATCCGCCACGTTTTCTGTCGACAAGATGGTGGCTGAGTTCTACACTGTCATCACACCCGTGTTCAACCCGATCTTTGAATAATAGCAAAATGAAAAATACTTTGAGGAGACTATGGGTCATAGAGATGAAAGGAGGAGAAAATGAAAGACAAAATGGGGAAGAAGATTGGTGATTTATGATGAAACATCTGAGGGAAAAGGAATTTTATGGGCTGCATGTGTGGTTAAGGGAGAGATCGTATGCATATGAGCAAATGAGTATGAGAGTGCGAGTGTAGGTGTGTTTGTGTGTGTGTGTGACAGAGAGAGAGAGAGAGAATGTTTACTTCTCTTCCTTCCCTCCACTTTCTCAGCCTCTTCTTCACCTTTTCTTACCTCCTCTACTCTTGTTTTCCCTTTCCCTCTCTTTCTCCATTTCCTGTATCACCTCTCTCCCCCTCTCTCTTCCTTTCTCTCTCCTTTCCTTTCTCTCTTCCTCACCCCCCCTTTCTCTTTCTTCCCCCCTTCTCCATTTCTCTCTCCCACTCTCAATCTTGGATCATTAGGCCTGCCCCATAGTAACCCTGCCTACCAATTTCCTACTTGCAGAACATTTTTAAAGGCACTTCTATTCACCATATCATTTCTTTTCATTGTTTTAAGAAAAAAATTATTAGGCCATTAAGAGTTTTTAGGGTTTTCTAGGATGGCATCATTTGTACTCAATCTTTTCCCTTTGAGCACTTGCTATTCATCCCAAGCTCAGCCCTCAGCCCCACATCAGCTATGTACATATCTGTAATTTAGTTATTCATATTAATGTCTGTCTCCTTCCCTAGAATGTAGACTCGTTGTGGGCAGGGAACATGACTACCAACTCTGTTGAGGTATATTCTCCCAAGCATTTAGTACAGTGCTTTGCACACAACACTCAATAAATATCATTGTTTGTTTGGTCTGCTGTAAAAAGATTCATTTAATAGGGAAGGAATTCAGACTTCCTGCAAACTAAAGTGGGATAGAGTGTCGCCTCCAAGAGGAAAGACTGGAAAAGTGGGAAAGGGCTATAGAGACAGAAGGGGACTGAGGGACTAACAGAGAAGAGGCAGAGAGAGGCAAAGAGTTTGGGGACAGGGAAAGGAAGGCTTATTGAATATCAGTCTGGCGCGGGTGGTGGCTCCCCATGACCCTGATGTCAGATTTAAGTGATCCCCAAAAACCCACATCACCAGAGGACTCTGCCCACCCCGCCATGAAGAGGCCATCTAGAGCCTTCTCTAGAGGACAGTCCCAACTGCTCCTTTTCTAGCCAGAGATTTTCTAGCTCCAGGATCTCAAATCTTTCCTGCATTCTTTGCTGGACAACCTCTTCTTTTCCAGGATTACAGGCTCTCCGGAGAGAAGAGAAGAGGATGGTTTAAGATTGTGGTGACCATTCTGGGACACTTTGAAGACACTAAATATCATGGAGGGGTCTTTTCCCAGAGCAAAAAAATAAAAAATAAAAAATGAGAAATCAATTGGTCCTTCAGAAATAAGCGAGCCACAATTCACAGTCCTTGGGTTAAAATCAAATCAATGAACAAAAGAGGCTGTACACATTGAAGCACTGTAACAATGCTCTGCACACAGTAAGCACTCACTGAATACAACTGATTGATCATGGAGTCCCTTCATATGAAAATGTAGTATTCAAGACGATCCCCCCATACTCTTCAACCTGTACTGGGAGATTGGATCTTCACTCGTCTAGAACCCTCATTCCCATGGTGGGAGTCCTGTACTGTGTTCCTCCTCTTCCTCCCTCGATTCTCTTTTTTAACCTTGGGTTTTCTCGATTGTGATCAGTTGAAGACAGGGAATGGGTGTTTAACTTATCAGATACTCTCCCAATATATTAGAACAGTGCCTCACACTCAGGAAGTGCTTGATAAAATACCAATCATTGGTTGACTGGGTTAGAAAATTTTCTATCATGATGTTATGATTATGTCACTACTGCAGAGCTACACTGGAAGATAAAAGTGCCAGGGATTTTCCCTTGGAGACTGACATTGAGAGATTCATCCAATACTCCTGGGCTAATTCATTCATTCATTCAATTCAATCGTATTTATTGAGCGCTTACTGTGTGCAGAGCACTGTACTAAGCGCTTGGGAAGTACAAGTCGGCAACATATAGAGACGGTCCCTACCCAACAGTGAGCTCACAGTCTAGAAGGGGGAGACAGAGAACAAAACAAAACATATTCACAAAATAAAATAAATAGAATATGTACAGGTAAAATAAATACATAAATAGAGTAATAAATACGTACAAACATATATACATATCCCCAGGTGCTGTGGGGAAGGGAAGGAGGTAAGCCGGAGGGGATGAAGACTGTGAGCCCCCCATGGGACAACCTGATCCCCTTGTAACCTCCCCAACGCTTAGAACAGTGTTTTGCACATAGTAAGCGCGTAATAAATGCCATCAATTTTATTATTAGTAGTAGTATGGCCTAGGGTATAGAGCATGGGTTCGAGAGTCAGAAGGACCTGGGTTCTAATCCCGGTTCCTCCACTCAGTCAATTGACTGTATTGATGGAGTGCTTGCTGTTTGCAGAGCTCTTTACTAAGCACTTGGAAGAGTACAACATAACACAGACACATTCCCTGCCCACAATGAGCTTTCAGCCACGCATCTGCTATGACCTTGGCTAAGTCACTTAACTTCTGTGAGCCTCAGTTCTCTCATCTGTAAAATGGGGATTAAGACTGTGAGCCCCACGTAGGACAACCTGATCACCTTGTATCCCCACAGTACTTAGAACAGTGCTTTGCACAGAGTAATCGCTTAACAAATGCCATTATTATTATTATTCCCTGAGCTTCAGTTACCTCATCTGTACAATGGGAATGAAGACTATGAGCCCCATGCGGGACAAGTTACTGTGTCCCAAACTGATTACCTTGTATCTACCCAGTGCTTAGTACAGTGCCTGGCACACAGTAAGCATCCCCATCATGTCCGACCTCCCCCAAAGTCACTTCCCCACCTTCTCCCAATCCCCTGGCTCTCAACTCTCTCTGATACTCCCTCCCATCCTTCCCCAGCAGTATCCTCAGAGGAGCTCTCCTCCTTCCTCTCAAGTGAAATCCACAGTTACAAAACACAAATAATCCCAAATAACACTTTATATGAAACACTTTCAACCCTTCTCCTATTAATCACTTCTAACAGGAGCTTGCGAATAAAAGCAAAAATGGCTGTTTAGTATTTCACCCCTCACTTTTCTCTTTCCTGCTCATTTTAGATCAGGGTTAATCAGCTTCTAAATGACAACATTTAATATTGGTTTGTAATTTCCTCCTAGGTCAAATTATTTCCTTTTGGAGTCCAATACTCTTAGGAGTTCAATTCCCAGCTTTAAGGACATTTTGGGAAGTCACTTTAGGGGTATCGCCTATGTATGCTATGTTTGGATCAGAGAAGGGGGAAAGTTTTTTCAAGACCGGGTTGGATGATCTATTAAGAGGCTCTGGGAGACTGATGGTGTAGTACTTTTGACTAGGAACACTCTGGAACCAATTTCCCGGCATTCTAGTAAATCAGCTCCTACTAATCAGAATTGGCCCTGAATTAGTTTGGGCCACATGGAAATTGGTCTAATAGCTCTAGCAATCATTCCCTGAAGAACCTAGGCTGTTTTTGTAGCGCAAACTGCACCTGAAGTCCAAATTTTTGCCTTAAATCCATCTTTTAGCCCCTAAGCACCAAGTCCAGGAAGATTATTAGAAGAGGTAGATCAAATCAAATAGCATCCAAGAAAACTTTTCATATCTTCACAGCTGAGTTTTTTAAATAACAGCAAGAATATCAACAAAATGGGATTGTTCTCTTTTGTCCTAGTAAAAAATATAAATCTTATTTGCCTATTTCATTATAATTGTTATAATGAAGTTGGATTTTCTTTTTCTTTTAGTTAAATTTATCATTTGGTACTGTGGCAGAAATTTTGATATTGGACAATTGATAATAATAAAGATTATGGTATTTGTTAAGCACTTATTATGTGCCAAGCACTGTTCAAAGTGCTCGTTATTTTCTTTTGTTCAGGATTAAGAACATGGAAATCAAATCCTGATTCTGGGTGTCTTCTTTACACTCTTTTTTTTTTACATTTCAGTGGCAAATATTTTTAAGAACCATTCCTTACTTGAGTAACTCCCAGACCATGGATAGATTACATGGATTCACAGGAAAAGATTACAAAGGGCATCTTAAGTTTGTGAAGTATAAACAAAATCACGCATAGGACGTTCTTATAAAATGCCTGCTAAATTAATGATCAAAGATTGTAATATAGAGATTAAAGAAAAGTCTATATGATTTTTGAAAAGTTGAATGGCTTATGGTAATAATACTGTCATTGTTGTAGTTTTAATCTTTTTAATTATGCTAGATGATTTTCTCTGACATAATCGTTTTCTCATGGTGCCACTGGTTGGTAGGTAGATGGGCAAATTCACCCTGATTTTTCAGAATTCAGCAGTGAACAGTTTAAATTAACCAATCACCACATCTTTATTATGCACTTTCATATTCATGGTATAAAATTATAAGCTCTTCCTTTTGATTGAGGAGGAATAATTTGATGTAAATTGCCAGAAAATAGACACAGTAAATATTTTTTTAAATGGTTTTTGTTAGGTGCTTACTGTGTGCCAGGCACTTTATTAAGTTCTGGGGTAGATACAAACTAATCAGGTTGGATATAGTCCATGTGCCACACAGCACTCACAGTCTTAATCCCCACTTCACAGATGAGGTTACTGAAGCCCAGAAAAATGAAGTGACTTGCCCAAGGTCACACAGCAGAAAAGTGGTGGAACCAAGATTAGAATCCAGGTCCTTCTGACTCCCAGGCCTGTGCTCTATTCACCGGGCCTTGCCTCTGATTAGATTCCACCTTGATGGCACTGAAAGAAAGAGCTAAGGAACTAAGGGGTGTAGAATAAAGTCATTTTAGCAATGTTTACAAATGCAATGGGGTAAGTAAAGGAAATTCTCTGCCCTTAGCAATTCCACACAGCCCTGTCAATTCCATCTTCTTCCAAATCCTGAAGTTGGTTTTTCTCTGATTGAAGAATTCTCAGTGTTACGGCCAGCATGGACTCTGGGAAACCTTTCCTGTGGTTATTGCATGTTTGCTGTACGTTAACGTTTGCCAACAAGGTTTCATTCATGCCTAGAAGGGCTTGGTCCATCGAAGCATTCATTCTACAAGTTGGATTCATAAACGTATTTGTTAGAAACAATCCAACAGAGGACCTCTGTATGGTCCTCTTAAGGCAGTGCCCATTCTATGGTTCTAGGAAATATATTATCTGATTTGAAAAGTCCTTTGGATGGTGCTGGGACATTCTGTACAAGCTTAAAGTATCTCTCCGGTCGTTCATTCTCAGTCTCTTTTGCAGGCTCCTCCTCCCCCTCCCATCCCCTTACTGTGGAGGTTCCCCAAGGTTCAGTGCTTGGTCCCCTTCTGTTCTCGATCTACACTCACTCCCTTGGTGACCTCATTCACTCCCACGCCTTCAACAATCATCTCTACGCTGATGACACCCAGATCTACATCTCTGCCCCTGCTCTCTCCCCCTCTCTCTCCAGGCTCGCATCTCCTCCTGCCTTCAGGACATCTCCATCTGGATGTCTGCCCGCCACCTAAAACTCAACATGTCCAAGACCGAACTCCTTGTCTTCCCTCCCAAACCCTGCCCTCTCCCTGACTTTCCCATCACTGTTGACAGCACTACCATCCTTCCCATCTCACAAGCCCACAAACTTGGTGTCATCCTCGATTCCGCTCTCTCATTGACCAGCACATCCAAGCCGTCACCAAAACCTGCCGGTCTCAGCTCTGCAACATTGCCAAGATCTGCTCTTTCCTCTCCATCCAAACCGATACCCTGCTCGTTCAAGCTGTCATCCTATCCCGTCTGGACTACTACATCAGCCTTCTCTCTGATCTCCCATCCCCATGTCTCTTCCCACTTCAATCCATGCTTCATGCCGCTGCCCGGATTGTCTTTGTCCAGAAATGCTCTGGGGATGTTACTCTCCTCCTCAAAAATCTCCAGTGGCTACCAATCAATCTGCGCATCAGGCAGAAACTCCTCACCCTGGGCTTCAAGGCTCTCCATCACCTCGCCCCCTCCTACCTCACCTCCCTTCTCTCCTTCTAAAGCCCACCCCGCACCCTCTGCTACTCTGCCGCTAATCTCTTCACCGTGCCTCGTTCTCACCTGTCCCACCATCGACCCCCGGCCCACGTCATCCCCCGGGCCTGGAATGTCCTCCCTCTGCCCATCCACCAAGCTAGCTCTCTTCCTCCCTTCAAGGCCCTACTGAGAGCTCACCTCCTCCAGGAGGCCTCTCCCAAACTGAGCCCCTTCCTTCCTCTCCCCCTCGTTCCCCCTCTCCATCCCCCCCACCTTACCCCTCCCTTCCCTTCCCCACTTGCCACCTGTACATATGTATATATGTTTGTACATATTTATTACTCTATTTATTTATTTATTTTACTTGTACCTATCTATTCTATTTATTTTATTTTGTTAGTATGTTTGGTTTTGTTCTCTGTCTCTCCCTTTTAGACTGTGAGCCCACTGTTGGGTAGGGACTGTCTCTATATGTTGCCAGCTTGTACTTCCCAAGCGCTTAGTACTGTGCTCTGCACACAGTAAGCCCTCAATAAATACAATTGATTGATTGATTGATTAATTGATTAAAGTGGAATGGGAAATCTGAAAGCCTCTTCAAATTGGCAATAGAGAGAAGAT
Organism: Tachyglossus aculeatus; assembly: GCF_015852505.1. Lineage (NCBI taxonomy): Eukaryota > Metazoa > Chordata > Mammalia > Monotremata > Tachyglossidae > Tachyglossus > Tachyglossus aculeatus. Next base: position 1,432,796 of record NW_024045092.1, read on the forward strand.
TTTAATACCTCGCTGACTTTTGCTTTCTAAATCTATTTGAACCCGGGTCCTCTCCTCTTTCCCACTTGTATAAATGGATGTTAACCAATCAATATCATTATGGGTAGGTGACCACATTTTATTCTTTTATAACTGTGAAAGAGGCCCCCCTTCATTTTGGCTGAATTTTACAAATCTACAGGGTGAAAAAGATCTAGGGTTAATGACAGGTGAAAGGAATTATATATAAAAGGTTGTAATAAGTGTGGTATTTGTTAAATGCTTCACTATGGTCCAAGCACCACACTGCAGCACTGGGGTAGATACAAGAAAATCAGGTCCCATATAGGGCTCACAGTCTAATTAGCGGCGAGAATGGACATTGAATCCCCCATTTTGCAGATGAGGGATCTGAGGCACAGAGAATTTAAATGACTTGCCCATGGGTCACAAAGCAGGCAAGGGCACAGGCAGTATTAGAACCCAGGTCTCTCTGACTCCCAGGCCAGTTGTCTTTAAATTAGCCATGCTGCTTCTTTGGGGAAAGTTCTGTAAGGGCCAAGTCGGGCTATAGTGGCTATCAGGACCAATATGGTCATTACATGTACTCTTAACCTGGAAATGGTGGGGACATAGTCCTTAAAGGTTTTTGATATTCTGTAATCAATCAATCCCCCTCTCAGGTTCGCACATGGAGAGTTTCCAGTACTCTACCAGTCTCGACTACTGGAGGGAGAGTCGGAGCAGCGGCCTGTCCATTCCATCCCATCCATTCCATTCCATTCCATTCCTAGCTTGGGCAGTGGGGTAGCAAGTGGAAGGCAATCTCCTACAAGTGAAAACACACCTGTGCTGGGGCAGAAGTAACATGGGAGAGAGTCAAGGGGCAGAGACCTCAAATTTATTGCATGGAAGCGGGCATTGGTAAACCACATTCTGTATTTTTACCAAGAATACTCTTTGGATACACTACCAGAACGATTGAAGATGGGGGTGGGGCATTCTGGGAGAGATGTGTCCATGGCACTTCTTTGGGTCAGAAATGACTCGACAGCATAAGACAAGGTAAGAGAATCAATAAATGATATTTATTGGGTGTAAACCGTGCACAGAGTGCTGTATTAAACCCTTGGAGGGGTACAGTATGATAGAGTTGGTAGACATGTTCCCTGTAACAAACAGAGCTTGTGAAAAACTTGTTAAAGCTTGGAATACACTTTGGGGAGGAGATAGGGGTATGTTTGCCTGGTCAACAAACTGTAAGCTCACTGTGGGCAGGTAATGCATCTGCTATATTGTTATATTGTACTCTCCCCAGTACTTAGTCAGTGTTCTGTGCACAGTAAGTGCTCAATAAATATGACTGATTGATTGAGGTAAATATCCTAAAGGTTAAGCTCCTTTAAAACAAAACATTTTAATGGTATTTGCTAAGTGCTTGTCGACCATGAGGAGACATCGTAACCCGGAAAGAGGATCCAGGTGGCAGTTCCCAATCATTCTTTCATTCAATCGTTTTTATTGAGCGCTTACTGTGTGCAGAGCACTGTACTAAGCGCTTAGCACTGTACTAAGCACTTAACATCATAACCTTCTCAACCAGCACAGGGCAAAAAACCTTGGTTGAGCCGGGGCTGGGAACAATCAATCAATCAATCAATCAATCGTATTTATTGAGCGCTTACTATGTGCAGAGCACTGTACTAAGCGCTTGGGAAGTACAAATTGGCATCAACTAGAGGACAGTCCCTACCCCGATAGTGGGGCTCACAGTCTAAAAGGGGGAGACAGAGAACAGTAACCAAACATACCAACAAAATAAAATAAGTAGGATAGAAATGTACAAGTAAAATAAAATAAATAAAATAAACAGAGTAATAAATATGTACAACCATATAATACATATATACAGGTGCTGTGGGGAAGGGAAGGAGGTTAAGACGGGGATGGAGAGGGGGACGAGAGGGGAGAGGAAAGAAGGGGCTCAGTCTGGGAAGGCTCCTGGAGGAGGTGAGCTCTCAGCAGGGCTTGAAGGGAGGATAGAGAGGCTAGCTTGGCGGATTGGGCAGAGGGAGGGCATTCCAGGCCCGGGGGATGACGTGGGCCGGGGGGTCGTATGGCGGGACAGGCGGAGAGCCGAGGTACAGTGAGGAGATTAGTGGTGGAGGAGCGGAGGGTGCGGCCTGGGCAGTAGATGGAGAGAAGGGAGGTGAGGTAGGAGGGGGGCGAGGGTGATGGAGAGCCTTGAAGCCCAGGGTTGAGGAGTTTCTGCCTGATGCGCAGATTGATCGGTAGCCATTGGAGGTTTTTGAGGAGGGGAGTGATATGTCCAGAGCGTTTCTGGACAAAGATAATCCGGGCAGCAGCATGAAGTATGGATTGAAGTGGAGAGAGACACGAGGATGGGAGATCAGAGAGAAGGCTGAGTGCAGTAGTCCAGACGGGCTCGTGATGAGAGCTTGAATTGCAGGGTAGCGGTTTGGATGGAGAGGAAAGGGCGGATCTTGGCAATGTTGCGGAGCTGAGACCGGCAGGTTTTGGTGACGGCTTGGATGTGAGGGTGAATGAAGAGGCGGAGTCGAGGATGACACCAAGGTTGCGGGCTTGTGAGACGGGAAGGATGGTAGTGCCGTAAACAGAGATGGGAAAGTCAGGGAGAGGACAAGGTTTTGGGAGGGAAGACAAGGAGCTCAGTCCTTCGACATGTTGAGCTTTAGGTGGCGGGCGGACATCCAGATGGAGATGTCCCTGAAGGCAGGAGAGATGCGAGCCTGGAGGGAGGGGGAGAGAGCAGGGGCAGAGATGTAGATCTGGGTGTCATCAGCGTAGAGGAACAAAGAGGCTCAGCACTCGTACTAAGCACTGGGGTAGATACAAACTAATCACATTGGACACACTCCCATTTCCTACAAGGGGCTCACATTCTTAAATCCCCATTTCACAGAAGATGTAACTGAGGCATAGAGACATATATTGACTTGCCAAAGTCACACACAGACAAAGTGGTAGGGGATCAGAACACAGGTCCTTCTGTATGATCTGTTAGACTGTAAGCTCTCTCTAGACTGAGAAGTTCACTGTGAGCAGGGGAATGCGTTCTACCAACCTCTATTTTATTTTACCCTCCCAAGCACATAGTACAGTGTTCCACAGTAAGAGATCAATAAACATCATTGATTGATTACCTGGTCCCTGCTCTATCCACTAGGGTCCATGGTGCTTCTCTTGTGGGCAGCAATCATGTCTACCAATTCACTTGTATTGTATTCACTTACATTGTAACCCTCCTGAGCATTTAGTACAGTGATCTGTAAATAGTAGTGATCAGCAGATCCATTGATTAATTGTTGTTCATACCCTCCTTCTGTCCAATTCCCATGCTGGAGCTCCAAGAGGATGGGTCATAGGGCATAGAATCAGAGAAAACGTTCCCAGAGACCATGGGAATCTTCGTATCAGAGGAATTCCCCAGAGAGAATGGTTTTGGAAAAAAATGCATTTTGACTGAATTTGCTCCCTTCATAGTTATTTCTTATTGGGTTTTGTTGTAGATGCATTTCCCCTCGCTCAAACCTAACTAAAGATGAACATATGGAGAAGAGAAACATGTGACAGAATTTATTTTCTTGGAATTTTGTATAATCAGGTGTTACAGAGAATTGTGTTTGCCCTCTTCTACATGGTATCATTGTTGGGGAAATCTCTTCATAATGATAACCATCAAATGTCAGCCATCTGCCTCGCCCACCCCCCATGTACCTTCTTCCTCACGGCTACCTCCCCTTTCTCAACATCTGCTATTCTACCATCACCCCAAGATGATGGCCAAGAAAAAAACCATATCCTTCAGCAGTAGTATGACTCAGCTGTTCACTGTGCACTTTTGGCTGCTACGGACATCTTTCTCCCTCACAATGATAGCCTACAACTGGCGCGTGGTCATCTGTAGACTTTTGTGCTGCCTGACCATCATGAGCCGGGGGGTGTATCAAGCCATGGTGACCTCCCTCTGGGGTGGAGCGTTTCTTACACTCCATCGTTCAGACACTCCTCACCATCCAGCTTCCCTTCTGCCAACCAACATGCTAGATCACTACTTCTGCAATGTGCATCCCTTGCTGAAACGTGCCTGCGCTGACAGCTCTGTGGTGGGCCTGATGGTGGTGGCCAACAGTGGCACGATCTCTCTGGTGGCCTTCTTCATCCTGGTGATCTCCTACACCATCATCTTGTTCACCTGAGAATCCAGTCACCTGAGTTGAGGTGGAAAGTTGCTCTTGACTTGTGGGGCTCACATGCCGTGGTCTTCCTGTTCTTTGGCCCCTGTCTCTTCATGTACATTCGTCCCTCTCACACCTAGCAGTGGATAAGATGGTCACTTTATTTAACACCATTATACCTCTGATGCTGAAATCCCCTCAATCTACACCCTGAGGAATGACGCTGAGGTGAAAAGCTCTATGAGGGAATTGGTGGAGGTGAAGGGCTGTCCTCGGAGGAAAATTAACACAGTGGTCAGCATTGGGGTTCCACATCATCAGTGCTATTTTGCCAAGTGCTTACTGTGAGCAGAGCACTGTAGCAGAGTGGCCTAGTGGAGTCAGAAAGACCTGGATTCTGATCCTGGCCTCAACACATTGTCTTCTGTTTGACCTGGGGCAAATCACTTCACTTCTCTGTGCCTCAGTTGCCTCATATAATAATAATAATGGTATTTGTTAAGGCACTATGTGCGAAGCACTGTTCTAAGCACTGGGGGGGAATACAAGGAGATTGGGTTGTCCCACGTGGGGCTCACAGTCTTAATCCCCATTTTACAAATGAGATAGCTGAGGCACAGAGAAGTTAAGTGGCTTGCCCAAGGTCACACAGCTGACTAGGAGCTGGGAATCGAACCCATGACCTCTGTCTCCCAAGCCGTGCTCTTTCAACTGAGCCATGCTGCTTCTCATATGTAAAATGGGGCTCGAGATTGTGAGTCCCATATGGGACAGGGCCTGTGCTCAGCTCAAACCTGATTAGATTGTATCTACCGCAGTCCTTAAAACAGTGCTCGGCACATAGTAAGCACTTAACAAATACTGTCACAATCATTATTATTATTACAAAGTGATTGGGAGAGTACAGTACAACAGAGTTGGTAGACATGTTCCCTGCCCACAACAAGTTTATAGTTTAGAAATGAGTTTGGATGTAATTGGTAGATTATGTTGCTAGGATCTAAGAGGACTTTTCGCTGTAGGCATTTTGGTGACAGTAACAAAAATTGGGACTTAATGTTGACTGTAAGGACCAATTTCAAGACTATATGAAATTGAATTCAATGTTTTCTAGTGAAATGGCAGAGTTTGTATCTCTGGTGGGTGAAAACAAGCTCGTTGTGGGCAAGGTATGTGGCTACTGACTCTGTTATATTGTAGTCTCCCAAGTACTTAGATTAGTGTTGGGCACTCAGTAAGTGCTCAGGAAATATAATTGATAGGGCCTGAGGTAGGAATTATTGCTTTATGAATGACCATCCTGCCATCCCACTGAGGTCAATCAATAAGTTAATCAATTAATGGTATTGACTGAGCGCTTACTGTATCCAGAGCACACAGCACAAGTTAGAGCAGAAGAGCCAGGGAGAGACTTAGAACCTGGGAGGTGGGGTTAGGTTAGGGAAGCCGGCAGAATGAGAAATTTTACCAGTTCAGTCTTTCACTGATTCTCTGCCTCTTCTACCCCTGACTTTCTCTGGCCTCCTCTCCCACCATCCAGTGTGTTGCTCTCCCTTCCACCACAAATCCTTCCCCCCACCACTCCACCTATCTCCTGAATTGCTGAAGCCCTTGAAGTGGTTTGTTGGTATTTCCATCGTTTCTCAAAACCATGTAAATTGCCCTTATGAGTGATGACAAACACAATGATGTTTGTCCTGTTGTAGCATCTGTGTCCCGAGACGGCAGAAACACTTTCCATTTCTGCAGTTTCTTGCCTGGTAATTTTGGGTTGGGAGCAGAGTAGAGCAAGGTGAGGGGACCAACGGGGCCCTTGGCTTGTGTGCAGAGGAGAAAGTAGCCCTAGAAGGACCCTAATACCTACAGCCTTCCTGCCCCTCTCTTTACCCCACCTATTGCTCCAGATAACCTTCAATCAAACAAGCAATTGTTTTTATTGATGGCTTACTGTGAGCACTGTGGTAAGCTCTTGGGAAAGTACAATATAACAGAGTCACTAGACACATTCCCTGCTGACGATGACTTCCACCGCATATGCGGATGGGGTAGAGGGAGGGTTTGAACTTTGATTCGTCAACCCATCTCCCACAGCTGGGCCAAAGCTCCCTGGGTCAGATCACTGGGTGGCAACGTCGGGATTGCCATCACCAGGGCCTTTTCCACCATTTGCTGTGCTCCTGGGCCTGGCCCCTGACTCCTGCCACAATAGCCCACCTCGTGTTTGTTAGCAGCAGGAATCCCACTATTCCCAGTGGCCCCAGTAGCAGCAGTAGCAGCAACAGCAGCAGCAATTAGTCACCTGAAGGTCTGGCCCAGGACCAGAGCTCGGCTGGTGGTCTGTTCTCCCAGACTAGCCCTACCAAGACTTTTTCCCGAAGTGGACCAGACCTGTTTGTGGAAGGCTGTCTCTCCCTCTGGTCATCCTGCCCCCACCTCCCTTCACTCTCCATCTTTGCTGTAATTTCACTTTGAGTCATCTTTATTAATTTCATGATAGAAAGAAGTAACAATTTACTTAGGTAGCTGACACAGACACTACAGCTTTTCTGGTTTATTTAATGGTATTTCTTAAGCATTTACTAGCTTAGGCACTGTGCTAAGTGCTGAGGTAGAATAATGATGATGGTATTTGTTAAGCGTTTACTATGTGCCAAACACTGCTCTAAGCGCTGAACAAGCTAATCAGAAAAAGCAGCGTGGCTTAATGGAAAGAGCACGGGTTTGGGGGTCAGAGGTCATGGGTTCTAATCCCGCCTCCACCACTTGTCAGCTGTGTGACTTTGGGCAAGTCACTTAACCTCTCTGTGCCTCAGTTACCTCAACCGTAAAATGGGGATTAAGACTGTGAGCCCCATGTGGGACAACCTGATTGCCTTGTATCCCCCCAGTGCTTAGAACAGTGCTTGGCACATAGTAAGCGCTTAACAAATGCCATCATTATCATTATTATTAATCAGAGAGTACATAGTCCATGTCCCACATAGGACTTACAGTCTTAAACCCTTCAATTTATTGTGAAGTAATTGAGACACAGAGATATCAAGTAACTTGCTCAAGGTCTCACAGCAGACAAGTGGTGGAGTTGGAATTAGAACCCAGGCCCCTTCTGACTGTCAGACTCTTGCTCTATTCCACTAGGGCCATGCTTGCTTCTCACTGACCCCATCGTTCTGGAACCCCAAAACTATGCCCCTTGACTCAGACACACATCCTCATCTCAACTCTCAGTTGGGTAATTGAGTATGTACTGAATATCTACCATGTACTGAGCACTAAACCTAGCACTTGGGTAAAAACAGTAGTAGTAATAGATAAGGAGCTTATCATTTCTGCATTTTCCCTTCTCTCTAGTAGTAAATTTTTCATGTTTTTCTCTTTCATTGGAGTGTATGCTTCTTGTAGTTGGTGAAATATATATCACTTTTGTTATTGGGTTACTTCTCAAGTACAAGTACACTGCACCAAGTGGAAGTCAATAAATATTATTACCTCTATATCCATACACACTAAAAAATCACAGAGGGATTATCTACTTATTAAAACCAACACCATTAGAATTGATTCGAGTAGGAGCAATAATGGCAGGAGAAGTTACGTGAAACAATAGCCTGCACCCTCCGCTCCTCTGCCACTAACCTCCTCACTGTGTCCTGTTCTCGCCTGTCCCGCCATCAACCCCCGGCTCACGTCCCTTCCCTTGGCCTGGAATGCCCTCCCTCCACACATCCACCAAACTAGCTCTCTCTTCCCCCTTCAAAGCCTTACTGAGATTTCACCTCCCTCCAGGAGACCCTCCCAGACTGAACCCCTTTTTTTCACCTCCTCCTCTCCCATCACCCCCACCCTAACTCCTTCCCCTCCCCACAACACTTGTATATATTTGTACAGCCTTTATTACTCAATTTATTTTTACTTGTGCATACTTACTATCCCAATTATTTTTAATGGTGTCCCATATAGCTATAATTCTATTTGTTCTGACTATTTTGACACCTATCTACATGTTTTAATTTGTTGTCTGTCTCCCCCTTCTAGACTGTGAGCCTGTTGTTGGTAGGGACCCGTCTCTACATGTTTGTCGAACTTGTACTTCCCAAGAGCTTAGTACAGTGCTTTGGCACACAGTTAGCACTCAATAAATACAATTGAATAAATTAACTGGTGTCCAAAAGTTTGAACTGAGTGGTTTCTGTTTAGAGAGTACAGACTGCACCTGTTACACTTACCAATCATCTCACAGTGATTGTCAGAGGAGAGAGACTGTGGATAACAGTGCAAACCACCACCACTATGGTAAAAACAACTCACATCCATAACCTGTTGGTAGTTTCAGATCCACTCTCTTCACCCTTGGCCCATTGGTGTTCAAGCAATGTTCAAATGAATGGAAAGGGGCCAGAAAAGGTGTCACTCTGGGGGACAAAATGTGCAAGAGATTCTCTCTCAGTGATGCAGTTACAACTTAATTACTGAATGCAGACCTGTGTATTTACCAGATTTTTGGGGACCCCTACCAAAGATGTAAAAGTCATCGTCCCCACACTTAAGGAGTCTAGTGCAAAATGAGAGAGAGGACTAGAGTATGGATCTTTAGACCACCTGAGCAAGATAATAACTCTAAATAAAAGACATAAGTGAATAAATGAGCGATGGATTCAGGATCTCTGAGGGGATCGTGTGATTGGGAGGGATTAAACTGCTTGTCCAGATTTTCTCCTCCATCCCCATGAAAAGGCTCTGGGGAGGGAATTCCTAGTCAATGATAATCACCAAGGTACAGGTAAGGACAACCACTCCCAGCCATCACTTGCCAGAAATCATTTTCTGAATTTTCTGTGTCTTTGTTTATTGTGGGGGTGGGGGGCACTGCCTGACATTAGTTGGAGCATGGCATTTTTGTCTGAGGGAACGTGTGTGTTAGCCTGGCTAGTTGACTGGCTGGTGCTTGTCCCTTTAAGATCTTCACTGGCCCATTCACCTGGGAGTCTTACTGGTGTGGGCCAGTGTAGATCTCAGAAGGAGAAGAAGCAGGTGAGGCTGTATTTACAGAGGGCACAAGGGAGAAGGAAGGCCAGCCACTGACTCGCCTGATTTCCCCCCAAAGGTGATTACCGAGGGACCCAAGAGGTGCACCCTGTATGTTAGCACATGGGAAAAGCTCAGTGTATAGAGAGGCAATGTGACTTAATGGAAGAGCATGGACCTGTGAATTGAGAGCTGGATTCTAGTACCAACTCCCCGATTTGCCTGTTGTGTGACTTTGTGCAAGTCATTTAACTTCTCTGTTATCCCCATGTGTGCTCTGCACATAGTAAGTGTTCAATAAATACCACTGATTGATTGATCTGGAAAATGGGAATAAAATACCTGTTCTTTCTTTCCCTTAAACTGTGAGCCCCATATTGGGTAGGGAATCTGTCCAACCTGATTATCTTGTATCTTGTACAGTGCTTGACATATAGTAAGGGGTTAAAGATATCACTATAATTAATAGTATTATTATTATTATTATCGTAGAGATGGAACAGGAGGCATGCTGGGGAGACAGCTGCTGTGAGAAAAACGCCCAAGAGGGTATGCATTGCCGCAGTAAAATGGAAGAGTGAGAAATTTCACTGTTCATTCTTTCAGTTGTATTTCTTGAGCACTTACTGTGCTCAGGGCACTGTACTAAAGGCTTGGGAAATACAAGTCGGCAGCATAGTAGTGGGAGGAGTAATAGTAGTAGTAATAGCAATAGAATTCATTAAGCAACTACTGTGTATAGAGCTCTGTACTAAGCATTGGGAAAAAAATACACAAGTGAGAGTTAGACTGTTGATTTCAGTCTTGACTGTAAGTTTGTTATGGGCCAGGAACCTGTCTGCTAATTCCTTTGCATTGTACTTTCTCGAGTGCTTAGTACGATGCTCTGTACATGGTAAGTGCTCAGTAAATAGCGTCGATTGAGTGGTTCCATGCATGAATGGATCTATCCTAGATCTAGCATATCCAAGCTGGAAATTCAGGCCTTGAATTCCTCTGGCTATGCTACCCTTGGGAAGTGAATCAGTAATTAATAATAATTATGATATTAAGCACTTACTATGTGTCAAGCACTGTTCTAAACGCTGGAGTAGATACAAGTTAATCTGGTCAAGTCAACCAGACAATTTTTTATGGTGTTTGTTAAGCATTTACTACGTACCAGGCATTGTACTAAAGTACTGGGGTAGATACAAGCTAATCAGGTTGGACACAGTCCCTGTCCCACATGGGACTCACAGTCTTAATCCCCATTTTACAGATGAGGCCCAGAGAAGTGAAGTGCCTTACCCAAGGTCATACAGAAGACATGTGGTGGAGCAGGATTAGAACCCAGGTCCTTCTGACTCCCAGGCCTGTGCTGTATCCATTAGGCCATGCTGTTTCTCAATTTCTCTGTCTTCCCCATCATTTGGACTAGATGAACCTGGACTCCCTCAACACTGACTTCCCAATAAGGAGCAGGGTTGGTCAACCTCCACCTCATGGGCTACAAATCCCTGGGATGCAATCTGCTGTGTGGAGGGCTCAATGATGAAATTTCTTTGGATTGTTGATGATCAGCATGATGTCTCTAAGGGGAAGGGTTAGAGGTTGCTTTTCTATCCCCCTCTCTTGAAAACAATAAAAAGCATCGTATACCACCAGGTACTGGGGCATCAGAAGAACCTGGGTTCTAATCCCAGCTCTGACCCACGTCTGCTGTGTGATCTTGGGCAAGTCACTTCACTTCTCTTTGCCTCTTTTGCCTCAGCTGTAAAATGGGGATTAAGATTATGAACCTCATGTGGGACAGGAACTTTATCCAACTTGATTTTTTTGTAGCCACTCCAGTGCTTAGAATAGTGCCTGGAGCATAGTAAGCACTTAATAAATGTCACAATTATTACTATCAATTATTATTATGGGGAAACACTTTGGATGACATCTGAGTCACCAACAGTCCAAATCTGCTGGTGACTCAAGGATCTTGTCATTGGTCCTTATTTCTGAACTCCTTAAACCCCTTTTGGCTGATGCATTTCCAGATGAGTTTAATGACTGTCTCTCACTTTCCTCTTTTCAATCAGAAGCAACATGGCCTAGTGGAAAGAGCAAGGGCCAGGGAGTCAGAGGACCTGGGCTGTAATCCCAGCTCTGCCAAATGGTTGCTGTGTGTCTTGGGCAAGTCACTTAACTTCTTTAAGTGACTTGCCCACTTAACCATGCCAACCTCGTTCACTTCAAGTTTATCCTTTCCTGCCTTAACTCAGCCCTCTCTTCTGCCAGACAAAACTATTTCTCCTCCCTTAATTGACACCCATGCCCATCACCCCCGCCAGCTCTTCCGTACATTCAACTCCCTTCTCAGGCCCCCGGTTCCTCCCCCCTCTCCTCCTCACCCCCAACGATCTGGCCTCCTACTTCATTAACAAAATTAAATCCATCAGGTCCGACCTCCCCAAAGTCTCTTCCCCCCTTTCTCCAAACCCCCCGGCTCTCAACACTCTCTGCTACTCTCCCATCCTTCCCAGCGGTATCCTCAGAGGAACTCTCCTCCCTCCTCTCAAGTGCTACTCCGGCCACCTGTGCTTCTGACCCCATTCCCTCTCATCTTATGAAATCTCTCGCTCCATCCTTCCCCTCCTTAACTTCTATCTTCAACCGCTCACTCTCCACTGGTTCCTTCCCCTCTGCCTTCAAACATGCCCATGTCTCTCCCATCCTAAAAAAACCCTCTCTTGACCCCACCTCACCTTCTAGTTATCGTCCCATAATCCCTCCTACCATTCCCTTTTCCAAACTCTTGAACGAGTTGTCTACACGCCGTCTGCCTAGAATTCCTCACACAACTCTCTCTCCTCGACCCCCCTCCAGTCTGGCTTCTCGTACCCTTCATTCCACGGAAACTGCGCTCTCAAAGGTCACCAATGACCTCCTGCTTGCAAATCCAACGGCTCATACTCTGTCCTAATCCTCCTCGACCCTCTCAGCTGCCTTTGACACTGTGGACCACCCCCTTCTCCCTCAACTCCGTTATCTGACCTTGGCTTCACAGACTCCTTCCTCTCCTGGTTCTCCCTCTTATCTCTCCGGTCGTTCTTTCTCAGTCTCCTTTTGCAGGCTCCTCCTCCCCCTCCCATCCTCTTACTGTGGGGGTTCCCCAAGGTTCAGTGCTTGGTCCCCTTCTGTTCTCAATATACACCTCACTCCCTTGGTGACCTCATTCGCTCCCACGGCTTCAACTATCATCTCTACGCTGATGACACCCAGATCTACATCTCTGCCCCTGCTCTCTCCCCCTCCCTCCAGGCTCGCATCTCCTCCTGCCTTCAGGACATCTCCATCTGGATGTCCGCCGCCACCTAAAGCTCAACATGTCGAAGACTGAGCTCCTTGTCTTCCCTCCCAAACCTTGTCCTCTCCCTGACTTTCCCATCTCTGTTGACGGCACTACCATCCTTCCCGTCTCACAAGCCCGCAACCTTGGTGTCATCCTCGACTCCGCTCTCTCATTCACCCCTCACATCCAAGCCGTCACCAAAACCTGCCGGTCTCAGCTCCGCAACATTGCCAAGATCCGCCCTTTCCTCTCCATCCAAACCGCTACCCTGCTAATTCAAGCTCTCATCCTATCCCGTCTGGACTACTGCACTAGCCTTCTCTCTGATCTCCCATCCTCGTGTCTCTCTCCACTTCAATCCATACTTCATGCTGCTGCCCGGATTATCTTTGTCCAGAAACGCTCTGGAATATTACTCCCCTCCTCAAAAACCTCCAATGGCTACCGATCAATCTGCGCATCAGGCAGAAACTCCTCACCCTGGGCTTCAAGGCTCTCCATCACCTCGCCCCCTCCTACCTCACCTCCCTTCTCTCCTTCTACTGCCCCCGCCCGCACCCTCCGCCTCCTCCACCACTAATCTCCTCACTGTACCTCGCTCTCGCCTGTCCCGCCATCGACCCCCGGCCCACGTCATCCCCCGGGCCTGGAATGCCCTCCCTCTGCCCATCCGCCAAGCTAGCTCTCTTCCTCCCTTCAAGGCCCTGCTGAGAGCTCACCTCCTCCAGGAGGCCTTCCCAGACTGAGCCCCTTCTTTCCTCTCCCCCTCCCCATCCCCCCTCTCCATCCCCCCGCCTTACCTCCTTCCCCTTCCCCACAGCACCTGTATATATGTATATATGGTTGTACATATTTATTACTCTATTTATCTATTTATTTATTTATTTTACTTGTACATTTCTATCCTACTTATTTTATTTTGTTGTATGTTTGGTTCTGTTCTCTGTCTCCCCCTTTTAGACTGTGAGCCCACTGTTGGGTAAGGACTGTCTCTATGTGATGCCAATTTGTACTTCCCAAGCGCTTAGTACAGTGCTCTGCACATAGTAAGCGCTCAATAAATACGATTGATTGATTGATTGATTGATTCTTTGTGCCTCAGTTCTCCTTTTCTTCCTTCTACATAGACTGTGAACCCCTTGTGGGACAGGGACTGTGTCCATCCCAATTCACTTTTATCTACTCCAGTACTTGACACATAGTAAGCACTTATCAAATACCATA